>NC_042297.1:5853875-5983875 GCF_901000725.2 Takifugu rubripes | reverse complement strand
TTGGTGATGAGTTGATCAATCAATCAATTCAATCAATTTTTCCCCTTTAACAGGAAGAAACCTTAAGTAGGACCAGGCTCATGTAGGGGGACCCTCCTCCTTATGGCCGGCTGGGTAGAGAGAGAGGAGAAGGGGGAGGACAGGTAGAGGAGAGGAGAGGAGAGGAGAGGAGATGTCTGTAGTTGAGTCACAGGCAGGAGTCACAGGCAGGAGTTAAGAAAAGCTGAGATCTTTAACACATTTCACAGGGTTGTTATCATGTTTAAATGTTTTGATTTGTGGTTTAAACTTTCTGTAATCCCATTTTTTTAATCATATCATTAGAGAGCAGCTCTAAATGTTCTCTTTTTCTCTCTTCCTCTGTCTCAATATCTAACCCACACACACACACACAGACTGCACAAGAGTTCTGCACAAGGACTTATGGAAAACAAGGATTAACTGAGAGGTTGGAGATAGATGCCTCCTGTTGCTCTTTCTATGGGCTTTTAAACCAGATGTAACCAGCTGAAACCAATATACCAGCACATACAATCACACACAAATTCACACACACAAGGTGACTCCCAGTAATCAATCTTGTGGCCAGAATATTTGGCCATGTGTGTGATTGGATCGTGAAGCAGTAACTTCATGGAGTTGACCACAGCAGGTATGCTTTCTGAATTATGGGATGTTGATCCTGGGAGCAGAAGGAATATTTTTCTCCCTTAGAAAACATATCTGTTAATTTATACGCTGGACCTTGCTTTCAAACTTTGATTAAATTGGGGGTATTGCACTTTGGTTATCAGCAGTTTGAAACATCTGTCATGATCATGTACATATCACTTAGCTCTCTCATGTTGCACAGCATCAGTAAAGTGCTGTCTGATTCTGCAGATGATGAAAACACTTCTTTTTCCAAGCTGAATTTTTTCCCTGCTAGTTTAGCAGGAGCAGAGATGTGGTTTGGTGGTTAGTTGATTCATTTTGATCTTTTATTTTTCATGACCTCCAGCAGCTTTTTAATGTTAATGTTTCAGATGAATATTATTTATTATGCTAAATATCTTCATCTTCTATTTAGATTACAAATATAAAGAACAAACTCAAAAATTGTCCAACAGACCAATGACACAATCCTGGCATAGAGACTCCATCCTAATCATCAGCGTGTAAACAGATGAAACTGGTTAAGTTAGAGAAGCTTTGATAGTGAAACAGCATCTTTATCAGTTTGACCTGGCGGCTGTCCTTTCTTCATCATAAGGATAAGGATAAAAGAGTTTATTGATCCCACATCGGGGAAATTGCACGTTACAGCGGTAGCCCGTGGTATACAATACAGAAAAGTACTAAAAGAAAAAATAAAAAAATAAATAAAAAGACTCTAATATTATGTACATTGCTATGTACATTGTACAGTATATACAGAAATTAAAAAAATGATGTACAGGAGGAGTGTCGGACAGTGTGAAGAAAAAAATAAGGTGTAAATAAGATGTGCAAATAAGACATTCCAGAGGTAGGATGATTAGTTAGTGCAAATATGCCAACCCTGGGTTATTGGTGCTACAATTAAGTGTTGTGCATGTTGAACGATCTGACGGCAGTTGGGATAAATGACCTGCGGTAACGTTCCCTTTTACACCATGGGTGTAACAGTCTGCTGCTGAAGGAGCTGCTTAAGGCCCCCACAGTCTCATGTAGGGGGTGAGAGGGGGTGTCCATAATTGATGTCAGCTTGGTCAACATCCTCCTCTCACCCACCTCCTCAATGGAGTCCAGAGAGCAGTCCAGGACTGAGCCAGCCCGTCTGACCAGCTTATTGAGTCTCTTCCTGTCCCTCTCTGAGCTTCCACAGCTCCAGCAGACCACAGAGTAAAAGATCACCGATGCCACCACAGAGTCATAAAAGGTCCTAAGCAGTGACCTGCACACTCCAAAGGACCTCAGTCTCCTCAACAGATGAAGACGACTTTGGCCCTTCTTGTACAGGGCGTCTGTGTTATGAGTCCAGTCCAGTTTATTGATGAGGTGAACACCCAGGTATTTGTACTCCTACGATCTCAATATCCAAACCCTGGATGTTCATGGGTGCAGTGTGAGAAGCCTTCCTACTGAAGTCGATCACCACCTCATTTGTCTTGCTGGCGTTGATGCGCAGATGGTTCAGTTCACACCAGGCGACAAAGTTGGTGATGACCTCCCTGTATTCCAGTTCGTTCCCCTCAGACACACGTCCAACGATGGCTGTATCGTTGGAGAACTTCTGGAGGTGGCAGCTGTCCGAGTTGTGGCTGAAGTCCGATGTGTAGAGAGTGAAGAGGAAGAGAGACTCACAGTCACGGAGCCTCACGTACTGTAGTCTGTTGGTGTAGTCGGTGGTCCAGGCAGCCAGGTGACAGTCGACTCTGGCTCCCTCCATCTTCCCTCTCAGCAATGATGGCTGGATTGTGTTGAAGGCACTGGAGAAGTCAAAGAACATGACTCTCACAGTGCTCCCGGTGCTCTCTAGGTGTGAGAGTGAAATCTGCAGTGTTTTGTGATTTATAGTCAACGTGTGGTTCCGAACCGGGAAGAACCTGTTCCCTGGACAACACGGCTCAACGCCAACCTCAATGGTATGACAACAAGCGACTAACACATCTGGATTTCAGGCGCTGCCAGCAGCTGCCGTAACATCCAAAGTACATTTAATTAGGTCTGTTGCCGCATGACCATGTATTAGGAGGGTTATGTCTCCCTTCAGTCATTAGATATTGGTGCCCTGTGTCACATGCTGTATGTACACTGCAGAACTTCTTGTTGCCACATCATTTCAATTCTGTCACAAGACTATCAGGCAATATTTTTAATTCACAAGCTCCTTGAAGAGTGTGCAGAAATCTCTTTTTTTAAACACTGTTCTCTTAGTGGCAAAACTGTGGTAAAACCTTTGTTTTTATAGTTCGATGTAGTTTGGTTTTACTAAAGTACAAAAATACAAAAGTACTATTATGGTTGTTGTTAACAATAATTGTATTGCTGTTAAATCTCCAGGGTTATTATATTAACCCATGTGTCTGGTGGATCCACTGAGTTTGCGGTGGGCTAATTCAACACAAATACACATTTATATGTTAAAATACTCAAGAGAAACTTACTTATGGTAATCCCAATTACAAATAATGTAAACAACATATATGGTTAATATTTGCCTTTGGTCTTTGTTAGATCATGTATTACAAAATGGAGTTCATGTATTAGTCCAAGTTCTACTCATTTGTTTTTTCAAAGTGAAATATTACAAAGAAAAGAAATAATCAACAAGATTTACGTGTGTGTAAAAGGCACAACAGATTTCCAAATGAAGCAAGTTTTTATTGCAATTGGTGTTTATTTGATGTTTATTACAGATTTAATTCATTCAGTTCAATTCAGTTCAAACACAATACAAGTAGAACACAGTCAATACTGATGCCAGTCTGGATTACATATAATATATATCTCTTGAACTTAATGCAAGCATATAATGTCTCACTGACCATCTTGTGTTTAAATACTTTTCCGCTGGTTAAAGCTAGTGATTCTGTTAGTGTGCTTCGTGGATGGTACACCACAATTCTCCTTCTAAATCCTTATCTTTTCTTGCTGCTGAGGCAGGAACATGGAACATACTGTCTTCTCTGGATTTGAGGTCTGACCAGTCCCTAAATTATTGCAATCCAGGATCATTGGCAGGATGGAATCTGTTGAGAAAATCTTGAAAGAAGGCTTGATGTTCTGCACATGAGTCAGTGCCCTCACACTGGCAGCCATGCTGAATAGGTCAAATCCAGATTCTTCTTTCAGACAACCACATGTAGCTCAGTCTGTTGGGAGTCTGATCCGAGAAGCAGAACGTTCTCAGTGTAAACAAAACATGGAATGAGTTCTGGTCTTAGAGCAAGGTATCAGAACACCTTCACAGTCACCCTTGAGCAATATACCAAAACCCACAATGGCCATCCAGGAGTGTACCCATATATGCACCCCCCCGTTTCCCCAAAATGGGAAAAGTGAAGACAAAAATTTTCTTTCTCTTGTTCCTGCTCTTCTTTAAACTCAGTTCAGAATCTGAATTAACATAAATGTGAGCATATTCTAAAACTTCTTCTGCTTTGAGAAGAAAGATGTGGAAACAGTAGCGATGTGATCCTCCAACATACTGCTTGTCTTGCATCATCGAACATATTTTCACTCTCATTCTTTTACTCTTCCCCAGCTACACACTCAACCATTTGTCTCAGATAGAATTTTTCTTCTGCTCATTTGTCTAGCAACTGGTTTCTATGCCAACAAAAAGACTAACCTCTGCTGAGCAAACTGCTCATATCTATCATCTATAACCCAACTTTATCAATGATGCCAACTTGATTAAACTAACAGTGAAGTACCGATCTGAACTTCCCTAGAGAAAGAATGAATTATCTGTCATGTGTTCAAAAGGCACAGAAAAGGACAGGAAAAGAAAAGAAACAGATTGATGATATGAAAAGTGTCAGTGTGCAGAAAAGAGAGGTAAAAGGAAAACAGGAAACTAAAAAACACCCACTAATGAAATAATAATGTAACATAACGCCTTATGCCATATCCACCAAGGACAGAGTCACATCAATAATGACTTTTATATCTGTTAACAGGCATAACCTGGCATGTTTTTATGGGAATCCAAGCACACACACACACACACACAATCAGGATGATTAAATATGTTTTCTGTTCAATTATCACTGAAATGTGCACAATAGAAGTATACAAATAGTATTTTGTCTTCTATCAAAATAATTGCAGCACCTTTTATATGGTTTTTTTATACTCATACTGCAACTATACATACTGAATATTTATGTGCGAGTTAAACTTCTGACAAGTCAGAACCACATGAACAGAGCAGACGAATGATGAATACTTCCTGTGTATACTGTGGGAAAATAATGAATATATATTTTAATCTCTTAACTTCTATCTTTTGATATGTATATTTTCATAATGTATAAGAAGTATAACGAGTATAATCAGCTCTATAAGCTTGTAGTCGCAGTTATGTACAACATGAGTCAGCGCCCACTGATATGTGGTCTCCAACGCATTCCTGGAGGTGCGTCTTTGGCTGTGAACGTCAGTGTGTGCGGCTGTCTGTCCGAGATCCAGCTGGTAATAAAGTTCTCAAATCACTTATCTGAACTCTTGGATTTGTTTCCCCCACGCTGAACACCTAAAGATATTTTGTCTCACTATGACAATACCTATTGTTCCGACTTTTCTCTACACCCACACACGGTCTGAACCAGGCTGCTGTAGAACTCTATGGTAGACGCTGCAGTTCCTGCATTGAAAAGTTGGTGTGCAAAGGTTATATCTCAGAGTATGTGAGAAACTACAGATAGGTGAGACTGGGATGTTAATAGTGACAAAAAAGAAAGTGAATCTGATTTGTGGGCAATAAAAAGCTGCTGATTTGGAGGACAGCAGTCTGGGCAAGAATGGAGCACTGTAAATTCACAGAAAATTCTTAAAACAAACATTTTCATAATGAGTAAAGTTCTCTGTGATCACCTCTGAAACTTTGCACATATTCATTTTAGCTACAGGCAGCAGTGAAGGCACTTATCTGCAGAATGAACAAAAAACATCCTTCCTGCCACAGATAGAAAACGCATGCATCTGCGGGTGAGACGACATTTTTAGATTCCAAGGACAGGGTGTGTTTCCTTCTCTCCCGTTCTATTGTTTCTGCAGCAGCAGTGATCCTCAGGAGAGTGTGCAGCCACCAGCAGAGCAACAGCCAATCAGAGGGCAGGACTGGGCCTTGGAACATTCTCACTGCAGAAGATGGCAGAGTGAAACGGCAAACTTTGTGCAAATTAGCCATCTTGCCGCCAAAATCTTTTTAAAAAAACCAGCTGAAGTCATAATAAATGACTTTGCTGCCATCTGCAGGAGAGTCAAAAACACAGCAAGCATATCTAACCTTTCAGCCCAAACCTTGACAGGATAAATTAAGACAGTGTTTGATTTTTTTTAAAAATGAATTTGTATGTAATTACATATTGGTGTCAAAAGATTATACACCAAAAATGTCACATTAACTCACAATTACAAAGAAAAAGTCTTCTTTTTCTTCAATTACAAGTATTGAAAAACTATGTACAGAAAAAGGGGCACGATGACGAGATAGTGCACTAGAAAAAAAACTAAGTCACACGATACAGTCAACATGGTTCATGAGGCGTCGGCATATTAAGACCATAGCAGTTAAACTGTCTTCATGCACCAGACTCCAACAGCATTGCCACTAAAGGAAAAAAAAAATCATTCATCCACACTATAGCACGGGTGCTTTCCATTTTCTGTTCAAATAATTTCATCATGAAAATAAAAAGCAGCATTCTGGCTTCAAACAGATTCTGTTAATGGTGTTAGGGTTTCTTTACCATTACCCCCCCCATAACAAAAGTGAGACCTGACTAGCAAATTAACAGATCATTTCATCAGCCTATTATATGGAAACAAAGTCCGAATGTGGAGCATAAACATGATCAGGGATATGGATGATGGATAACTGCCCTCCTAGAGTTAAAGTATTGCAGTATTGCCCCCACAGCTTTAATCTTCATCCCTCTGCACAGACGCCATCATATCCAAACAGGTTAAAAAAAAAAAAAGGTCACCAGCTGCCGAAACCTTGGGAAATTTTAAACAAGAAATTGTAATCTTAATAACTGGAGTCTTCCTTCAGTTCCTCTTGCTCTCATCAAATCAACTGCTCCTAAAGAGATGCATGTCATATCAATATGAAATTATACCATTAAACATGTTCTCTCACTTCACATAAGAAGTGGGGCTACAAGGGACATCAGCCTCCTCTCCATTCAAATGTGAAACCTGCAGCCATTAAAGGGCCTCTCTGACTTTCTGATCTGTAAAAAGTGATTTTAGTTTTTAATGGCACTTATTTCAGTGCAGTAAGCATACTGGAGAGAACTACACAGCTTTATATTGGGAGTTACGTGCACATTTTATGCTTTAGAACTGCAAAAAAAGAAGTCAGGCTGTCACATCTGAGCAGCAATTTAAAAAGGGTGAATCAAAGTCAGTGTGCTGCATGGAAAAAGGTTTCTTGGCATAAGAAGATGCAGCACCTGGGTGCAGAGATAGTGAAATGCTAATAAGCACACGACTTTTGCCTGGTTTGTCTCAATTCTTCCTTCTACATAAGTATAAATGAGATGTGCCACTTATGTCAGTAACACATCTGAAGTAAAGAAGAAAAAGCATCTCCTGCCTCTTTCCAATGACAAAAAGAAACAAAAGGAGGTGGTGTTAAACAATCTGCCTAAAACAGAACCTATAGGAGCTACACTGGTGATGAGAGCACATCTGTATGCATCAGCATAGCTCTTATTTCCATTTTACGATTCAGCTCATGTTTGTGAGGTCACGGTTTAATTTTGAACAAAATCTGTCTGCGGCATATCAGTGGAAATTTGGAACCAGATACTCCTCCTGGGAGAGTTTCTGTCAGCCTTTAATCACTTTTTGCTTTTTTGCTGTCATTTCCGTTCTCTTCCGGCTCCTCTGTCACTCCAGCCTCCTCCTGATGCTTCCTCTTCTTTGTGTCTTCAGAGTTGGTGGCGGATGGGTGCGGCCTCAGAGTGATGATAACGCAAGTCATGTTATCACAGCCAGTCCCATCTCCAGATGTGTCAGGGGCCAAACAGTGGTCCAACAGCTGTCAAAAGAACATGCAGAGCTTCAAAAATATGCCAAATGACTTTATGATACAATCCATTTCCTTTGATTTGACGAACATGACTTGCTTTATAGTGAGGAAACCGATTTAATGGGTTACACAAAACAAGTTTATAGTATGTACACCGTGAACATTATAATTAAAATGTAGCGGGTCTCACCTCTTCTATGATGGATGAGAGTGATCTCACATGGCCACTTTCATTAGGTTTGATCCTCTCACTGATGAAGTCCACCACTTCCTGGCTGCTCAATACATTCCTGCATACATACAACATACATGAGCATCAAGATAATGGAGGGGAGTTTAACATTTATGCAGCTTTTACAATGAAATTAGCATATTGATGCCAGAGCAAACCATTTCCTCTGCATCCTCATGCACAGGACACAGGTGGCTCAGCTGCTGGAGAGCTGGAGATACTCGGGGGGGTTAGCCAGTGCTGAGGGGCCACATAGCTATTACTTTGCAAAGTTCATAATAAGGTCACCCACTGCATCAGAGGCTGGTAATGCTGCCAAAAATAACTGACAGTGACCGAAATCTGCTTCTGAATCTCTTCTTCCCTGGAGAGGCTGAGAAGCTTGCAGTTCTTGTGATCTTGTGAAAGAGCGACCATGATCAATAAAAGGTGTGTGATGTCACTATAAACAACCTCCAACAGCGGGATTTCCCTCACATGACGTACGTGCTTCCATTAAAAATCGTGAAGCTCCATACTTGATTTGTCTGATTGAAAAAACGGGAAAAATCTCTGTCCTTCAGAGGTCAGTCTCTGTTGACAGTTAAACATCAGAAAGTGACAGGCAGGTACATCAACATCATCAGGTAATTTAGCAAGACAATGAGGGACAGCTTTTAATTTGCAGGCGAGACAAGCAGTCATTATTTTGAATGACCCGCCATTGAAATGCCATGACAACGCGGTCACTGCCGAAAAGACCTGCAATCTTTCTGCAGTGTGAAAGTGGCTTCACCACACCCCAGGAAGATGGGGAAAGATGACATTTGATCCATATTAAATATTTTCCTAAATTTAAACAGACATGTCTTCATAAGAAATGTAAAATAAATTCCACCCAAACTTACCATATACCATCACAGGCGATGACCATGAAGTCATGGTCCTCATTTAGCGTCAGAACTTTGACATCAGGCATCGCAGAGATCATTTGTTCCTCTGGAGGCAGAGCCCTGTTCCTCTTGTAGAAGTGGTCACCTTAGAACAGTGTGGAGAAACAAATATTACTTGTATAATAACAACAAATCACAGTATATCTCACCAAAAGGTGAACGTACCAATAGCTCTGGAGAGGTTAAGTCCACCATTGACGCGACCATCCATGGTCACTTTCCCTCCGGCATTTTTGATGCGAGCAAGTTCCACCTCATCCTCTGGCTTGTGGTCATACGACATATCCACAGCTTTCCCTGCAGGAGAACTGTTTTTAAAAAAAACTGCTGCAGTTTTCAGAGGTAAGGCCGTAACTAAGCAAAGACCATTGTGCAACAAAGTACAACCAGTTTCAGAAAAAACATCAAATGAGCAGCATGAGCAGCACCTCGCTCTGAAACGACGCAGCGAGAGTCTCCAGCATTGGCCACGATCAGCTGTTTTCCTCGGATCAGAGCCACAACAGCCGTTGTACCACTGTCTGATCCGGGCTGTGGAAGTGTGAACAGAAATGTAATTCGACTTTTAAAATGTAAAGTTGTGCAACAGCATTGAAATAACTTCATATCTCCTCCTTCAGTGAGCGGCTGCTCCACCCTCGCTGTGTGAAGGAGAGGTATCGCAGATCTTTCCTGCCGGCTGCTGTCAGACTGCACAATAAACATAACGCCCGCTAACACAATCTGAATATTATATATTCTGATATGTATATTGTATTCACCCTCTGTACTATGTACAGGTATACAGAGGCCGAGTATCCATTTATCTGGATTATTGTAAATATACTGTACATCCTCTTTGTATATTCCAAATCCTATTCTATTCTATTATTTTTCTCTGCGTGCTCTTGCTGTTGTTGCACTGTAAATTTCCCCGTGTGGGACAATAAAGGATCTGAATCTGAATCTTAATATCTACCTCTTCTAGTCTAAACATTGCAGCTCACTTTCCAGAGATCATTGATCAAAGCAACAGACTTATTAGAGAGGAAGAAATGCATTTGTCTAGTTCTGAGCTCTCTTGAAAACAGCCACATGACTAGGTTTTTTAAAATGTTGGATAATATTTAACCAGAAACTGTTTGCCATATGGTTTAATTATACACCAACGGTTTTATTGCGTGTTTTTAAGACCATCCTAACCTTCAATCACTTCGGCCATGGAGGTTAGGCAACAGGCAGCATTTAATTGCTAGCAAAATAACTCAAAATTTAGGACTGGATTTTAACAAAACTTGCAAGAAATGTTAATAATTGGCCGAGGAAGAGCTGATAACATTTTGGTGATGTTCTGGATTATGGAGGGGCTTTAACCTGTGATTTTCCAAAGTCAAAGCTTTGATTATCAAGCACCCTCCTAGGTAATGTAACCTTGTATTACTACTGCCTATACTGTAGATACTATACTGCAGGTGTAAATCACAATATGTGGGGAAATTACCTGTTTGGCGGAGGTCTGGACTCTCCAGAGTGCACCCCCCCAGTTGTCTAACCCCTCAAAACTGATGTCACCTAGACACAAAAGCTCTACCCTGAATAAGCTTCAATTTATCCATCAACTCAGCAAAAGTCGGCACGTCCTTCATGACCGACTTGCCTGGACTAATCGGGTCAAATCAATAAAACATAAATACAGTTTTTCTTATCTAAACATTTAACAATGTAATTACTTTAGACCAGCTTCATACACACCTCCTCCTTGCCATCCATTCCAGGTAGACACATTTCTTCCTCCTCTCCATCTTCAGAGTCTTCCTCCCCCTCCTCTGTATCCTCCTCTTCCTCTATCTCACTGCTGTCACCTTCCTCCTCCTCACTGCCATCCTAATTGTAGGGTGAAAGTTGTGAATCTGAAGTCAACAAGCTGAATTTTTCATCATCACATTTACTTTCGTGCGATGTCCTCACCTCTTCATCGCTGCCCTCCTCTTCTCCCTCCTCAGACTCCTCACTGTCATCAAAGAACTTTGACTTGGTGTCTCCCACGTCCTTGGAGGAAGAAGAGCAGGAGGGCCCTGCGTCTCCTTCAGTCTTACTGCTTTTTTGTTGTCCATTTGGACTTCCTGATCCTCCACAGTTGGCTGCTGGAGGAAGCAAACATAGGCTTTGATTTATTGTTGCTCTCTTCCAGCACTTCAACATTATGAAGTGCTGGAAGACAACAACAATAAATTACAGTGTGCTGTAAAAGCTTGCAAATGTGTGAATGTACTTCTTGGTTCCATCTTTACTCACTGGTTTTCAAACTGGGACATTTGCTGCTGGTACAAAACTGAACAAAGAACTTTGCACATCCTCACAAAAAACTACAAATTATACCTTTAATTTATAACAGAATACAGTTTTTTCCCCCAAGAATAGTATATAGGAATAGTAATTATTGTTAAAGATAGCGAGCCTAAGCGTGTCACTTAGCCTTAAATCTTAGAGCAGCAATTCTGTCTGTGACCGTCACAAGCTTTCAGCTCACCTTGACCACTGGCTTCATTTGCTTCTTGTCTCTGACAAACTCTGTTTTTAGACCCAGATGCCACTTCTTTTGCCTTTCCATTGGTTTCCTCCTCCATTTCTCCATTAATGCCCTCTTTTAAGTCTTTCTCCCCTGAAGACTCTGAGTGAGAGCTTGCTGCCTTCTTAGTAGCTGCACTAGAACCAAAACACATGAAGCACAATAAATCTCAGGAACCGAAGGCTGCATTTACACAATATTATTTATCATCTTTCTGACTGTCCCTAAAAATATAAACACACAAAGTGTGACATTCACCCACTGTTAATGGTACAGACAGAGGTCCAATGAAATTGTATGATCAGTCAAGCGCACTGATTCACAACTACTGTGAATCAGTCATTTTTACTAACCCTCATCAACATGGAAAATACTAGAAGAAAAGCATATGATGCGACTTTTAAGTTAAAAGCGATGACTCTGGCGGTTGAAGAAGGAAATCGAGCTGCCGCACGTAATCTTGGCATAAATGAATCAATGGTGAGAAGGTGGAGACGCCCGCCTGAAGAACTGATACAAAGCAAAAAGACGACAAAAACTTTAGACGTAAACATGGCAGGTGGCCCGAGCTTGAAAACTTTCTGGAAGACACAGAGCAGGCGGCCATGATGTTTCCGCTGTAAAAATCAGAAGGCAAAAGCAATCGCCACTGCGATGAAAACAGAAGATTTTAGAGGTGGGCCATCGGGATGTTTTAGATCGTTGATTGAGTAAAAAAGCATAAACAACGTAATTTGTGTGTAGCTGATACAAACCTATATTTCAAGGTAGCTGCATTACAGACACCGTTAGAAAAAAGCATTTACCGGTACATTATATTTGTTTGTGTTGCTAAGCAGATTAAATTAATAAAAAAAATTAAATAAAAAATCCTCACATGATAAAAATTGGATTTAAGGTCTCTGTACAAACATACAAGTGAAAAGAGTGGATGTTGTTTCTTACCTGTCTGTTGCTCGTTGTCAGTGACTCGTTTCTTACAGTAATAAAACATATACCGGTACTGAATGTTTTCGATCTAATTTTTCATATTACTACATGGGATACCTGCGGCTTAAAATCCGATGCGGCTTGTATAAGTACAAAATTGATTTTCTATCTAAAATTAGATTATGCGGCTTTTAATCAGGTGCGCTCTGTAGTCCAGAATCTACGGTAATTCTTTTCGTTGAGTTGTTCAGGTGAACACAGACTTTTCCCCTTAATAATAAGAAAGATGGGGATGTGGTATTGGTAAAGACACAAATCATTAATAAGTCTCGGTAAATTAGTAACAATAAGAGGGAAAATTAGATACATAAAATTCACAATAAATCAAAAAGGGAGTTATGGGCCACAGTAACAACGTTAAATCCTAAGACAATACTGTGAAAACAGGTGAAAAAAAACAAAAAACAAAAAAACACTTAAGAGAACAAAGACCACTGCCAAGCAGATCATTTCCCCACACATTGTGACTTACACTCGTAGTATAGTATAAAATGTATGCAGTCAGTAGTAATACAAGGTTACATAACATACTAGGTTTTTGTTCAAAGCCCCTTGGCTATCCATTTAAACTTTTGGAATTATTTTGCAACAGGCGTACAGACAAACACACACCAGCTACCATATAACCTCCATCACTGAAGTGATAATTAAAGGCTGGAATTTGTCTTAAGCTTATTATAGTTCAGCTACCAGTAGTTCTCCTAAAATGACACAGAAGCCATTTGTGTGATTTTACTACTCTAGAAAAATAAATATCCTAATCTGTCACACATACAAATGTAAAATCTGATCCTATTTCCATTTATGAAAGATTTTTACCTGATGGCTGCTGCGTGTTTGACAGCGTTGAGGTTCTGGCCATAGCGAGCCAGCAGCTCTTCAATGGTCATTGTGGCTTCTTCGTGGAGCAAAGCGGCCTCTTCTGTCTCCACTGAAAGAGGGAGAGAACATGGAACGCTCCTGCACATGTGACTAATAGACACCTGTATGAAGTCCAGCTCATGGATGTCATAGCTAGCAAAAACATCGTTACACGAAGACACCGAAAACTTTTCCTACAAGAATTTAAGGTCGTAAAAACAATGACAGCCATTGTGACAGCCTGATTTTACATTTTTAAGGTGAACAGCCCTACTTACAATCATCCTCCTCTGCCATCTTTTCAGATGGGGGCTCCTCAGTGGGTCGTCCAGCTATCTGGACTAGCTCTTTAATTACTTCCTCTGTGGTTATTCTGCTGTCAATGGCCAAGAAAGCATCTTCAAGAGCCTTGAAACAACAGTAAAATGAAATGTGTCAGGAGATTTATTGTAGCATTCAAAACAGGGTTCAGACACAGCTTCACCTTTTGCAGTTTTCTGTCTTTGTAGGTTTTCTGTTCCTTGATGATATCTGGAAGGTACTTTGAACAGTAAAGTGCTACTTCTTCACCTAGAGGAAATGGCAATTAGAGCAGACATGATGCTCTGAATAAAAATGTTGTTTAAAAGCCATGAGATCAAACTACATTTTACAGTCAAACCTACCTCCATGGCCATCATAAACAGCAAACATGGCAGTATCCTCATCAAAATCTAAGATACAATTGTGAGCATCCTGAAGGGACATTAAAAAAGATTATTCTTTAAAAGGGGAACTATATGTTGAACAAAACACATTACCTTTGGTTGTTGGTTAATGTTCTTACTATAATTGTGGTTACACGTCATACATTCTAAGTAGGTTACTTCAATATAAGATTTTTACTTGAATTCAGCTGTTAGATTTGATTGTTTCAGATTTGCTCATCACAGTAAACCAATAAAACTGATTAAATGGAACTCGACAGCAGCACAGACCATTTTAGGCGTGCGACAAACTGCAAACACTGATTATCTAAATCCAAACAACGCCATAACTATAAATCATTCAAGCCTCTTCATGCCCCTATTAACAACTTAAGATCCACTAAAGATTCACTCCGTTCAGGTGCCGGTTAATATGGTTTCATTCATATTCACCTCCATGGACACACGCCATCCCTGCATGGCAGAAATGCCGTAGCTCAAGTTGCTGTTGCCGCCATCAGACGAGCTCTTCGTTATATTAGGTTGTGACAGATAAGCCCCCATTGTTGTCGGTTCTTATGGCTATTCGCCTGAAAAGAAGAGGGCACGAACAAATATCTCAGGGTAGCTTCGGGAAATAGACACAAATCCGGCATTATCAAAACGCTTCAGCTTCCTAAATGAGCTCGGAGAGTTGCGGTTGCTAGCTAGCTAAAGGTTAGCGTTAGCAACAACACAACAAATGTAGACGCATCAGCAAGCTAATATCAGCATGCTAACATGGACAAACCCGGCTTAACTTCTAACCATAACATCTGCCTTGCTATGCAAGCGGGTGCGCAGTTGTAAAAAGGACCCTACATCGTCCGTTAATTTACCTATTTTAACAGAACAGGATGAGGTCAAACACTAGTCCAAACGAGAGAGATTAACATAGGCAAGATTACACGTGTGGAAATAGAAGCCGCTCAATACAGGTCGGAAAGAGAATCTGGAGTGGTTGAGGAAGTGAATTAGCACGCGCCCCTTTCGCTGGAAGAAAAGGGGCGTGTCCCAAAACTGTGCTTAAAAGTGCAGCGCCTCTGGATCCAGAAGTACATTTTCCTTTAATATTTCCAGACATTAACCCTCTCTAAACATAACATTAATAAACGAACATGTGAATACAAAAAGCTTATTTCTCAATGTATTGCTGATCAGAAGTTATATATTACTGATACTGAAAATGAAAGTAACAAATTATTAAATGGGATGGTAAAAGAACATTGGAGGTTGGTTTAGCAGAGGTTCAGAAATGTGTTGGCTCTCTTACAGACAATAACAGTCTGCTTGAAATGATGGCCTGATAAATTCTCAATCTTCTTTCATTTTCTTGACTGTTTTATCCCTTTCGTGGTCACAAGAAGGATGCTGGAACCATATGCAGCTGAAATAGGTCCACCCCTGGATGGATTTGGGCCCCATGCATTTGGGGGTTTGGTACCTCATTCAAGGTCAATTTGTCTGTTAGATAATGATGCAAAAATATTTGTGTACAGAATTCCTCCTTGTTTTTCCCGTTCTGTCTTATTTTTATCCTTATTTTATTCGGGCAGTGCTCACAATTTGGTATGATCTTTGCTAAATTATTAAAATTAGGTTTGGATGACATAATTGATTAGGAACATTTAGGTTTTTTGCCCAGCAGAAATATATCCAATAACATTTGGTTCAGTTTGGGCGTGATTGATTATAGTAGTCATCAATTCATATTCAGAACAATCAACTATTTTGGTTCAGGAAACAGGTTTTTAAGACAAAGCAAAACACAAAAGTGACACAATTAATGACTCAATATTAAAAAAGAGATACAATATATTTGTGGTATTATGGATGCAAACAGTGACTCGACTGGCAGACACCACATTCTTTTGCATGAGGAAAAAAAAGCTGTCAAATGCAGAGTATTGGATCTAAAAATGAATCCAAAGAAATCTGTGCTGTTGCCACTTAAAGATAAATGGCACTCCAGTGAGGAATATGGTCACAAATTTAAGTATTATCATGAATGGAAATGAAAAAAATCAATAGTTGTTACAATGTGATGAATTTATTGCTAAATTTGTACACCCAAGAATTCTCCAAGGGGTGTACTGCAGCTTTTTAAAGGCTCTGTAATGAGCTGCAAATGATCGTTATATAAGTATTTCTTAGTAGATGATATAAAAAAATGCACATGCTGAAATAAATACATTAGGTATCATAGTAAATGCAACCAAGGACCAGGATTTAGCTCCCCCAAAGGGACAAAAGCAACAAATTGAAATGTCTGAGATATTATTACCATTTTAAATCTTTGGTCAATTCTAATTCTTCTAATTCTAATTCTACAGAATTAGCTCTCTGGCATAGGCACATTATACAATTTCAGAATTTCAGGCTACACACGGTAAGTGTTTAATGATATAGCCTTGTATTGATATAAAGGAAACAGCACGCTGATGTGCTCCTGCAAATACCCAGAAAAAACAATAGAAAGATTTAAAATTAATATTGAATACTTCTGCACTGTTGGTGGCATGGATGAGAAAAGCATTTCATATTTGATGTATTAATCCATACAAAAAATGTTCTGATTTAATATACAAAATTACATCAAAAAGGAAAAACCAGACAGCCATCTGCTTTGAAAACAACAAAAAGGAAAAAGACTTGTTTTGAACTTTTTTGTGTTTGGGGGGCAAATTCCATATTCATAAAAAATTGATCAAATTATACATTTTTTATTTTATATTTCAAAAAAGAAGCATGTAGCTAAAGGCATAGCCAAAAAACATTTTTCTACTCTTTGTACCGGTATATATATTTTTGCATATACCCTCTATGGTATTGTATTGTTCTGTCTGTTCATGTAAATAAAGCATTAAACAAAATTCTGACGTTAATGAGCATTTAATCGATAAGTGATTGAACTGATTGCTAACAAACTGCAAATAGGATTTTTTTTCCTAGAACTTTTTGCTACTCTAAAGAAAGTCTGATATACAAGATTTGTAGCTGAAAACATGAAACACATTTCATGAATTTGTTAACATCCATTAAAAATAAATTAAAACCATTCAGTATAGGAATTCAATTACAAAATACTGACAAAACAGCGCTCAAAAATCTTATAATATGAACACAAAATTGTATTGGGCCCATTTGGCTCCAGAACCAATCGCACTCCGACCCACATGGTGACGCTAATGCAGCATTTTAGCCCGAAGACGGCAACCTCACGAGTGCCGAGTGGGTTCAACATAAAGCGGGAAACCGGAGGAAACGCGGAGATGGAGGCAAATACCGATGTTGATTTCTCGCCGTCTACGTTGAAGCTCTACGAAACACAGTTTTTTGGTTTCACGCCCAATACGTGCATGTTACGGGTGTACAGCGCCTTTCAGGACTGCCTGTGCGACATTTTACCCGTTGTGGAGAAGGTATGTGTGAGGCAGCTGGGCAGGGACGGCTCCGGTGTGGCTGGGCAGCTGCTCCAGGTCCGGGCTCGAGACTGCAGCCGGAGGTTGCAGCAGTTTCTTGAAGACCGTTTCAAACAGCTTTCAGAGCGAATGGAAGCTCTGCTGGTCAGCCGTTGCCTCTCGGTGCCGCCCAACGTTGTACTGCCCGAGGACAAATGTCACGACAAATACCCTGAAGACATAAAGGTGACGGAGCACAAACTGTAATGTGGACATTGTGCAATTTGTTCTTGGGTTGTAATTAGACAAGGCATTTTAAATAATTCATTATAGCAGAGCTTTAAAGCATTTAACTATTTATGTGTAGTTTTGTATCTATATTGGGGTGAAAAAGCCGTGTCTTCATGTCTGCTACATCCAGGAGATCCAGCGGTTGGAGTCCTCTATCGCTGCCACACGTCACGCCTATGAAGCAGAGGTTTATGGCAGACAGGCGCTGTTGGCTGAGCTGGAGGAGCAGAAGATGGTGCAGAAAAGGTTGGAGGAGATTCTGGCATGGGTCCGAGACCTGCAGGTAGCCTGGCTGAAGGCAGGCAATGGCGGCTTTAACGAGAGCTTCCGAGAGGTGATGAAGTCCGTGCAGAAACTACAGGAAGCTGCTGGAGAGATCTGCAAAAACGCTCCTCACTGAACTGAACCTATATTTGTCCAATTCTGTTTACGCTCTGGTGACATATTTACAAGTAATCAATATGAAACATGAGTCGCACACTGAATAGTCAATCTTTTAATCTTTATTTAGTCAGTAGATTGTTGTTCCTGATGTCTTCTTGTTTTAATTTTCATGAAACCTAAAACTATTATTTTGTGAATGTTTGTGCTGTCTTGGACTTTTATTAAAACAAAGGAATTATAAGTGTTCCAATAAAGCGTGATGAAAGAAATAGTTTCTTTAATGAGTAAAGCAGCACAATACAGCATAACAGGAACTTATTTATTTATTATTTATTATAAATAAATAATAGTTTTATTTCTAAAACTACACGCACCTCTTTCACCAAAATATTTGTTGGAGCGTTATTCGTGTAATTTGGTTTGTTACTCACAGGGAGCGCTGTCTGCGTGGAAATGCATGCACGCAGCATTTCCTTTGCAGCATTTGTATCAAAGTTTTCAAAATTGCTGACAGCTTTTTAAAATGTGTCTATTGTTTCCCCGAAAACAATTCAATAAAAAGCTGAAAGTTTTCCATGGTAAAATAATTAATTTGACACTATCTACAAAAGATGCTTTGAACCTATCAAACTGGTGGAGAGCTTTACATGGTATTTAAAATCATCAAAATGCTCCAAATCCTTTTTGTTTGAGTTATTTTTGTTTTTCAATAATAATTCACATTTCTTTTAAAAAAAAACTTCTAACATAATTGAAATGGATAATATACTGATGATTGGAACTCTAATGGTGTTGTGTTTTTCTATTTTAAAAACTAGCATATCTATGTTCAAGTTGAAAAAACAATTTTCAAAATAATTCCGAATTCTTTTCTATATAAATATGTAGATAGTCCTATAGTGAGTGGTGAGACCAAACCAAGGTATTCTGTCATGAGATTCAGTAGCTGACAGAAGTCACGTGGGAAAATATTTCCAGTTTATAGTTGAATTATGTGTTTGAAATGTTTCCTTTGTAAGCAGAAAATATATTGGTTATATATTTATTTGATCTGCGTTGATTGGATTGGGTATTTTTTCCTAACAGAAGTGTTAATATTTCATATGTGTGTGTGCGCACACTATCCACATGTTCAAATAAAGCACATGTGATGAAAATAAAAGTTAACTTGATAATAGAGAGCACAAGATGGTATAAATTACTTAATACAGTACAAGTATTAGTACAAGTCATGTGCACAGTAAATGTTTTCCAAATTCCTTTTAATGTTGACTTTTAACAATGTGGGACCAAAGCGGTCAATCAGAAGAGACCGACAACATTTTGTAGATGACCACCAGAGCTGCAGAGAAGTAGCAATCCTACCATGCACGTGCATGTGTGAATGAGTCAGTGACAGCTGTGTTTTCATTTAGCTTCTTTTGCTATATAAAGCTACAATAAAAAGTAAATAAAAATCTCCTACCCCCACCTCAAAACACGAGCCTGTAACAGATGTTGCAAGGGTACAGCTGCATGCAGCTGTCTGGCAGCTGCACACGTCTCGATCACTTTCGAGAAAATAGTCATTTGTATGTGTTTAAAAAATGACATTGTTTGTAAGAGGAGAAATATGGTAGTCATTTTACTCCAGAACATGAAGGTTTCATGCTTCATTCATGAGTAAAGGCTTTGACATGATACTATATTGAATACCCAATAAATACCCCAATGGACTGAAAGCCAGATGTCTTGTAATCAGTTCTTCTGTCTTTGGTGGGCGTTGAACCACAGTCATTAAGAAAAACTACAGAGGAAACATGAAAAGTAACAATGAACTATCACCATAAAGCTCACATGATGTGACTAATGTTGACACTGAGACAAGTGGGTTGACCAGTGGGTGTGTGTGCCTGAAAGCATGTATGTGAGGTAATACCATGTACCTGTTAGAACATGTGTATGCACTGCTGTGTATCATGTGACCAAGTGAACTTTTATATGTGTGTTAAAGTGAGTGAAGACAGCATATGGACAGTGCCCTCCCTTCCTCTTGGCAAGGGAACAACCTGGCTTTATGTGCACCATAGCCTGACCTCAGACCCCTTAGGATCATGCACGCATAAACCCAGAGACTTTCATATACGCGGCTATGTGTCCACAGTCAGCCGGCCAGCTGTCCATAGTGACTGATGCTCTTACAGAGACAGACAGGAGGAACCAGTGATGGTTGGGTAGGTGGACGGAGTTGTTTTCTCAGGCGGTGAGAGTGAGTTTGGAATTCACTCAAACTTTTCTAAACCCATGTGTCACTCAGCATGGGAAACAACACAGAGACCCTTTAACCCTTCCAAACATGTGGATCAGTGACCTCATGAGTTTTAAGGAAAGACAAACCATTTTTTGGGCTTTTCCAGGTCCGAGTTATTAGGAGGAACATTGAGGCAAACAATAGAACATACATAAAAATGGTCTCCTACGCTTCATTTTATGCTCAGCTTATTCATCTGCACCGCAACTGTCCAAGAAATCTGAGGTAAACAGATGTGACAGATGTGTATAACAGATGTGCATAATATATGTCCCAAAACTAAAAATTCTTAAGAGACAGTGTTGAAAACCTTAAATATTAACTATCAAAACCACGACATTTACTTTTAGAAGCAATATCCCTATTTAGCAAAGCAGAAAGACGACAAGATATTTTATAGATTTCATGGTGTAATACATGTGTAATAAGCACATAAATCCCTTAAAGAATGTCCTGAATACACAAATGAATAAAATTAAACATAGTACACAATAATCTCCCTTTTTCTCCTCTGAATGGTTTTCTTTAAGGTTAATGGGGGGATAAGGAGTGGGAGAGAAAAGAGTTGATGAGGTGAGAGGAGACAGTAAAAGGTGAGGAGGAGCAAAGCAACAGCTGGCAGGTGTCAAGGGCAACAAAGGGCCATCTGTCCATCCAGAACCATCTCACACATGCTACATTCAACTTTCCTCCTCACAAGAAAGTGACTCGTCTGTCATTTACACAAATCTTTGCCATCTTCATAGATTTTTGTTATGGGGTAAGAGGTTGTTCTAGCCACAAGTGTCTGTCAGAACAGCAGCAGACACACACACACAACCACTGTGGTTCACATAGTGTGTGACTTCTGTCGTATGCTGTGTGCGTGTGCGTATGTGTGCGTGCATGCGTGCACGCGCGTGTACTCATGCGTTGCTCCTGCGTTGCTCCTGCTGTGACCTCACCTTTTAATAATTATATAATTATAATTGGAAACGTGAATTATGTGCTGCTTTAATCAAATCTTTCTTTGGGTCTTTGGGTTTTTTTTCTTCACGAAACTGCATGTGATGATTTTGTCGTGTAATGTAACTCTCCAATGTGTCAAATGTCATGAAGTCTTTACTACCAACAGGGCATAACTATTTAATTGTGCATGACTTCACAAGTGACATATTTAATCAATTAGAAAGTAAAAGAAAAAAACTTACCAAAGTCATCTTCAAACAGAACCATGACCCCCACTACCCCCACTGCACCCCCCACCCCCCAACCTTCCTTCCCCATCAGGCAGAGGGCGGATGCTGGCAAACACTTCCTCTCTCAACGGAGATACTTCCTGCCTCTGAAAATCCATTTCCTGTCTGCAGCTAATGCAACAGCACTAAGAGCATTCCTTAAGAGTTTCTGTAACTAACACACACACACACACACGCACGCACACACACACACACACACACACACACTCTCCTAATCAGTTGTTTTATTATCTGGCCTTACAGGGGGAAGTGTTGATATTTGTTTAGTAGGTTGGCCCGCCATACCAAACTGACCGAACACACATTTAGAGGCAGACAAGAAGGTTATGCTTGATATACAACCTCTTCGTCACTTCATCTCTGCTCTGGATTTAGAGCAGCGCACTCTGTTACATTGTTGACGTGAACACATGAGCAAAAAGAGAAAACCTACACCAGTTGGTTAGCACATTAGTATTCTACTTCTCTATCATTATTATTAATGTTGTTATGATTCAAATACTTCTGGATAATAGATAACGGACTTTTTCTGTGTTGTTACGGATGTTTCAGTAATTAAAAATAGGACGTTGTCTCGGGTCAACAGGGGTCATTTTGGCACTGTGAAAGGGTTGTGGCGCATTGCGTCCCAGGTCAAATGACCCTGTAAGCGACCCAGAAAATTAGCGGGACAGCTTTCATATCGCAGGTGATCAGCATCATCCCGCGACATTACCCGAAGACGTTAATGCACCTGACTGTCACGGACTGATTTCATCACTGGACATCCTGTCAACAGAGACTTTTGCAGACTTCCAATGTCTTCTATTACAATCTCTCTAGATTGACCAAAAATTGTATCCACCTTCGTTAAATAAACGCCATTGTTTAATCTGTGCTGAGCTTGTAAATTTTGCAAAAAGGACAAAATTACAAAGTATGAAACAAGGCTGACCATCGGCTCACTGACGGTCATGATGTCCATCATTTACCTTGATGACATATGAGTGGGAAAAAACAGCCAGGCACCACTCAGTAGGAGATCAGACCCACAACTGCTGCAATCAGAAAATGCCCAAATGCCGAGCAGAGGCGGGTCAACCTGTGTTAAAGAATCCAGCGTTGACGCGCTAATTCCAGCATTAAAAGCAGTATTGGAAACTCCAATGAGTCAAGGTGTCACACTCTGCTCCAGCCCATGGACTCGGTTCTTTTCCACTCCCCTGCTCACACCACACCCTCTGATCACACACCTGCTCTCAGTCACTGATCACACACCTGCCCTCACTCATCAATCAGTTCACCTACCAGTATATATTCTCCAGCCTCACACTCACTCGGTGCCAGATTGTCTCTGCTATGCATGACCTTCCAGCCTTTACCTGCCTGTCTTCCCGGAATCGACCCTGCCTGTTTACGACCTGCCTGTTCTGCCTGACCCCCGGTAAATTAACCCTGTCTTCTGTTTTGACCACGAGCTCAGCCAGTCTCCCTCTGGATTGTTTGCCTGATTCTGCCTGCCTCGACCAAGTCCACTGCCCCGCTCTCGAACTGTCCGTTGTTTGCCAGATTGCAGTTAATAAACCTGTTAACTGATCATCCGTTCTTTGCCTGTTGTGTACTGCACTTGGGTCCATACCATACCCGTCACACAAGGCCCAACAACACCTGAGCAATTCAGGGCAACCCTGGATGAGAGAATAACTTATGATCAAGGACCTGCAGGACTTTAATCCTTGGTGTACCAAGGACCACAGCCTTCCTACCACACTATGCAAGTTCTATTTCCATCCTTTACTAGAGTACTTGCCTCTATGTATGCAGCATATAATAAATGGATTATTCATCTTTTCATCTATACGTTCAGAAGCCACTAAATACAAATTATAACATAAGTATGCTTCAAATTTATTTTGAATGTATTTTAAAGTCTTCAGCATTTCTTTCTATAATTGTAGAAATTTCTATAATATAATTCACAATCATCCTGTGTTTTGCAGCCTGGAGTGACCCTTGTCTTCATCAGTCAGATCAATATTGTCAATAGGCATCAAATGTGATTTATTAGAAAAATAGAAAGCAAATAAGAAAATGACTAAATGTACCTTTTTAAACTAGATATTGCTTGTATATCTGTAAAATGTTTATCAGTGTGTTGTGATGTCATTACATTGCAACATTATCTTTTACCAGGCTCAAACCAACCACAACAATCATATTATCTTTTGGGAAGCAGACACTACAGGAGGGTCTGGGCTGCCTTTTAAGTTGTGTGGCTGCTGGTGTGTTTGTTCATTGTTGGTCTAGCCTCCTCTCTTCCATCTGCTGCTACTCATTAGCATGGAAACAGGACCAGGAGTGTTTTCACACATACGCACACTGGCCATTAATCAACAAGTCAGACCGAGGTCCATTCCCACACATACACACCACATGGAGGAAAACAAAGAGCATACACATGGAGACACGGAGCCTAATCACAGAAACATCCCAGAGCTCATTCAGTAGATAACCACAACTCTCAGCAGATGATACCCAGCAGCCCATATTTCTGTCTATCAAAGCCAACAGCCTATATAGTGATGTCTCAATTGAGGTTTTATTTTTATCTTTTTAACAATTTTTGTCAATGACTGTTCCCCAGTGGCAGCATCACTGAACACAAGTCTTATTCTTGTTACCTCTTTAATTTTTATTCTTGTTGGGATCGATTGACTCATACTTTTGTGTAAATTTGTCATCTTATTTCTTTGGCCACTGTGGATGGATACATTGAGGTAGAGAATTAATTCCTGTGACCACCGTCTTTAAAGGTGAATGTAAAGAAAGAGCAGTGACTCGGGCTGAAATCCTTAATATTTTACAGTTAATCAGTGACTATTTTATAAGAACATGGAAAATAATGACAAAATGAATAAATGCAATGCATTTCAAGGAGAATGAAAACAATACTTAACAGAGAATGAAAACAATACAGTAAAATCAAACATTTGCTGCTTTTAACTTTTAAAAAAAAATTAAAGCATCAAGAAAGGTTTTGTTTTGGGTGAAATGGGATTGTCTATATTTAGAGAATTTCTTTTAAAGACAATAGTCTCCAATGAAGACTCTAATGTGCCAATGCTACTGTTCAAGGCACAGCACAGTTCTATTATAAAATAAAGTCAGGATTAAGCTGTCAATGATAAAGAGTTTTCTTTTGTATCATCCTTTACATTCATCATTAAGTACAGTGATGCATTTATTTCTATGTATGAATGGCAGGTCAGTTTGATTAATCTAGTGTGTGTTCAGTTCCATCACTTCCTGCCATGCAGGTAAGAATGTTTCCTTTTCTTACCTGCCTCAAAAAGCAGCACATAAAGCCAGTACTTCACAGCAAGAGACAGAGGTATAGAGAGACATCTGCTGTCTCTTCCTCTCTTTCTCCCCTGACAGTGTCATCTGTGGCAACATCTGCTTCCTCTGCTGCTCTTTCCCATCATGCAGTGGGAGTGTCCTTTATGTTGCCCCCATCTTCATTGTTCTAACCAATCATTGTCCTTGCAGAGCTGTTCCCACGATGCACCAGTAATTACCAGAAGGCTCTAATGGAACTGGTGAGTCTGAAGGAATGAGTGGGGCTTTACAACATCTTTAACCCCAGGGAGAAATGACAACAAACTAAATTAAACCAATGCTAGAACACCTATTCAAAATGACAGTGTTCTGTGTTAGCCCCTTTTAATTCCAAGTAAACATTAATATACAATTGTGCTGTGGATGAAAAACCCAACATTGAAATGGAAGAAGCTTGATAGACGTGCGATATGGAGATATTAACAGAGGCAGATAAATGGGAGAGAGGAAGAGATGGAGCTCTGGGAAAAGATCATAGCCCAGTCCCTGGGGACCTGCGACAGATGAAGTAGCTGAATAAGCTGTCTGTCATTGTGTGACTTGAGCTGCTGTGGTCACTTCGTTTGTTCAAATTCAACAATGGAGGTTGGCTGAGGGAGAAATCTCTGTTTTCCCAGAAGATTTAGCTCAAAAATCACTAGTCAGTGTTACCCCATGTGAGGGGATTTGTCCTGGTGACAAATTGAAATGCTAATAAAGGACAGATAGGAAAGAGGTGTAAAGTCAGTGAATCACCATTATCACATTGTCATGTTCGAAGATGCAAAACAGGTGAGGATCTAAGGAACCCTCCCAAGAGCCTTAAATATGACCATTTTCTATTAAATTTCTCACAAACCGAAACTCACTTTTACCAGACCTGTAAGTCTGTACTCCTTCCAGGTAGTTTTCAAAACACAACTTTAAAAGGCTACTTTAGAATATCAAAGAAAATCCAAACAGGCAAGACGTACAACATGAAGAGGCATCAAATCTGGTTCATGGGAATCAATTTACAAAATTAAACAATTGCATCTGAGTACAGGTTTTTGGTGATCGTGGTAGAAAAAAAGATATCAGAATCAATAATATAATAGGTCACAATTCTTAAACACCATTCATTTTTGCTTTCTTATATGTGAAAAGAAATTGGATAGGGACACACACACACACACACACACACACACACACACACACACACACACACACACACACCCGGCTGGTCTGCTTTTGCTCCGAATCAGTAATTTTTTGTGAGATTTTTGACTGGTGCTTCAGGTAGCACATCGTCTCGGGTGTGTGCGTGGACAAAATGTTGTCTTAAAGAGACGATATATTGACCTCCACAGACAATTATATATGTAGATTTGTGGCCACATTACATGTTTTCTTGAGTGTTATCACTCAGATTACAGTTTAGACTACTCATGCAAGAAGAAGAGACGATCCACCATGAAAACCATGTCTTATATAGTTTCTATGATGAAGTTCTGATCTCCCCCTCCGAAAAATAAAAAGAGGTGCTGCTTTACGTGCAGCATATGATGAACAGTGATGAGGGCTTTGTCTGACTATTGACACCAGAGAGATGCAGAGAGGGAGGATGTGTGGGTTCATGGCTGAAGGACAGCCTGACATCAACAAAGGGCCAGCTTTAAGCCTGTCTCCTATGATTTTCCAACTCAGCGAAAAGCTATTGTGATACTGAAAAAAGTTAAGTTAAAAGCTTAGCATGGTATGTGCTACCAACTGCCTGCTGCATGTGTAATAGAAGCAAATACTTTTTGAGCAGACGCATTTACAGTTTTTGGGAGAGGCCAGTTTCTCCAGCCTGGGTCTACAAGCATTGGCTATCTAATCATGCCTGGTAGGTTGGTAAGCGCTGAATCCAAGTCATGGTGATGTGCATCAGTGCAATTTGTTGGTCGGCTGTACTCACTGATAAACTGCTGTGACTCTACTGATTCTATATTCAGATTTGCTGCAGGAACAATGACTGCAATTGGATGTTCAGGATGAGACAAACAAACCAGAGGGCTTTTCTGAAGACTTAAGCATAGACATTGAGATGAGAGCCAATAGAGCAAAGAGACTTCAATGCTGAGTCTCTGAGTCAGTTCAGTTAAAATGAAACTTCTTCCTGTGGTCACTGACCATGTATTCTGACATGGGAACATAACACATTCAAGCACTAGGAATTTCATATCTTGTGAGGGTATGTGATTTTTCACATTACATAATATTTTAAAGCTTAAAATACATAATTGTTTTCTTTCTATCCATCCATCCATCCATCCATCCATCCATCCATCCATCCATCCATCCATCCATCCATCAGTATGTCACTCAATGATGAAACAACTTGGTTTGAGAGCTGTAAGTACCGTATGTAATATAACACTACATGTCACTTTTGATCTTTTACAAACATACCCTAAATGCTCCACCTTCTCTTTCTGTACATTTTGATGGTGTAGTCCCAGAGACCTCACACATGTATGAATATGCACTGAATGTTGTAGAATAAAACATATACATGATGTATGTGTGAATATGAATGTATTTTGAATACCGGTAATGTACTGGAAAATATGGGAAAGTACCTTTGGACCATTGTGCATGACATGACATTGTAACACTGTGGTTGAATTGAAAAAGCAGAGGGCCTTTACCATGACAACATGACAGGAGTTGTATGTTTCTACAAACCCAAACAAGTTTCTTTCATTCTTTCATCTCTCTTTAGTGAGCAGTTGGTCAGGGGCAACTCAGACTAAACCCAGACTGGTGGTTTCCCTTGATTAAAATAACCCCCCTCCCAAGTGCCAGCACACTAACACTGTGCAGAATAGCTAAACAGAAAATGACTAATATTACTATAAATGTGTCTTCACAAAGAGGTAACCATGTGCTTATTTCTCTCCCTCTCTCGCTCTCTCTCATACACACACACACACACACACACACACACACACACACACACACACACATTCACAGACACTTTAAAATTGCACATCATAGCAGCGATGTTGAAAAACAAGATCCATGTTGGATCGAGCTGCACATCACAGTATTTGTTGTAATAATCAAGCTTGTTCCTTAACCAGATATATTTTGTTCATCATTTATTGTGGAAAAATATTGCGCCCTTTTCCGGTGATAAAAATGACAAGCTCTATACACACACAACTTTTTTTCATAAATACAGAGAGGTCTCAAGTGCCTAACACATACATGCATACATACATACTTACATACATACATTATGTCAAATAAAAACAATCCAACTTAAATTATAACCTGTTTCACAAAAAAAACGGAACTTAATGAAACAAATATTACATAATTAAATTAACAGAATACATCTTTATTTAGATAACAAATAAAATACAATAACAACATGATCCTGACCAGTGGAAGGTCTGGTAATGGTGTACTTCAACTGGCTAATGGTTTAAGACTGTGAGAAGAAGGGGTGGGGGTGGGCAGTGCATACATTTGATGCCAGGTATCCCTCTTCTGTACACAAACATGAACATTTATACACATGCATGTACACACACGCCTCCATAGTGCAATGAGGTTTCGGTAGTAAAGACTAGTCATCCAGAGCTCAACAGATTTAGAAACACAATAGCTCAGACAGCATTTGTGATACTTGAGTATAGATTTGTCAAAAACTGTCAATTTAATTGCTGTGAAACTACCTAACAAAAAAAACAACAAACATCATTTAACAAGAAAACTACACATTGCTCATCTTTGTCTGATTCATCTCAATATTACTTATACTCATTATCTTTTGATGATTGTGGTGTTTTATTTTTTATTATTTGCCCTGCCCAAAACATAAGCCTATCACAATGTTCAGGGGCCAGTATGGCCCAACAAGATCCATGTTGGATCGATCTGCAGTCATCAATGAACTCAACTCTATAAACTGCTGAGAACCAGCTCAGCTAACACTGTCTCTGTCAGTGTCACAGAAGCAAAGAGGTGCAGCTGCTCTTTATTTCATCTTGTTTGGTCAGGAAAGCTCAAATGTATTTTCTTAACAATAAATACAAGGGAAGCTAATGAAGTTCGGGGACCCCCCACCTTTTTTGCTCGTCCATCCTTTACTCTGCAGCACTGCAACACTGCATTATAAAACTACAGTACATAACAGTACTAAACCAGTACTTGAAAAAGTTCTCGGTACTCCAAAGGTACTACACAGTTGATTCAATCAGTACTCCAAGGTACTAAAAAAAAATAATCCATTCTTAGCCAAGTCAATACTCCATGAGGAGAAGAGTTCATCCTGGTGCCAGCAGTGAATTTTCCAATGCTGGTTTAAACATCAAACTGGCTCTTCAGTTCTCTGACAGCACCGTTTTTGTTTGTATGGGTACTGGCACAGGTAGCTTCTGGTACACCATCCGTAGCATTGAGTCAGCATCAGACCTACATCCATTAAAAATGAAAAAGTCCAGTCTTCACCATAGTACTACTGTAGTACTAAATCCTAGCCAAGTTAGTACTGACTCTGCTATGGCTCAGTAGCACCTTGGCTCAAAGTCCGCTGGTAGATTCCAGGGAACAGCAGCAAACAGCAGAAGTAAAACCTCCTGGAGACAAGCTGAGCTCTACAGCTCAAGGCTAGTGTATCTGTGAGTGGACTGCCATCCAACAGAAGGGACCGGTCTCATCACATCTAGACCAGTATCACACCTGAAGAGAGAGCAGAGGTCAAGATTTTGGATGCTTCTACAAGGACGCTGAGGGATATTCTGAAAACATAAACCTGAATGCCTGTGCTCACCTCTGTTGCAATGATACATTCATCTTTTTGGTCCGACATGACGTAGACAGACTGGTATATTGTGTCAGTAGTACACTGGTACTTGCTGTCATTTGGACTGTTGCATTCGACATCACAGGTTGACTGGCATTTGACGTCACTGGTAGACTGGTAAGTGTCATTACATGTAGACTGGTGTTTAAGATCACTTGTTGCATGACAGTTCAAATCACAGAATGCTGAATATTTTGCTTCACTGCACCCAGCTAGCTCCTGTTTCTTTTCCGATGCATCACTTTTAGATAAAGAAGAACACAGTCAACTTTAGCTACACATTCTTTCACATGTCATGGTTTGATTCTACACTTTAAGAATATATTTGAACTATATACCTGTTTTGTCTCTTTTTGTATTCTTCCTCTGAGTCAGAATCATCCAGTGTTTCACACTTCAACTGTGGTTCATCATGTGCTTCTTTGCATGGGGACAGCTCCTCGGGCTGGAGCTCTTGGACCAAATTGTACTCCACACTAGGGTAGCGAGACTTAAATCCATTTTTTTCTGATCCATTGAGTGCACTGATTCCACTCAGGCCGCCCAATGATCCAGACAATTCCGAGTGGTAATCTGCCTTCTTATTGGTGTTCTTAATTGATGTTGTCATGATAGAGACCAGTTCCTTGTCGCCACGGAGACAGTTGTTGGTGGTTGTCAGGTTGTTCATGGTCTCATGGCTGTCACTGTGGACAGTGTCACTGTGGTGACTGGAGTTGAACTGCAGTTTGACCCGAATGTAGACGACAAGCACTGAGCAGCCAATCAGAATCACAAAAACTAGGAAGATGCCTGCGCCCACCGCCGTCCAGGGAAATCCGCTGTCATCCTCCTTATCCTCATCTTTAATATTTTTACTTTCTGGGGAAGAATATCTGCGATCTGGCCCATCAACTACTGGTTGACCCTTTGGCACGTCTGGTAAAAGGAACTGACAGTTGTGTCCACCATAACCTGGCACGCATGCACACAAGTATCGACCACCACGTTCGTGGCAGGTGGCTCCATTGTGGCAAGGGTTGTGCTGGCAGCGGGAAACAGGGGAGCTACAGTTTTCTCCAGTATATCCTGCAAAAGAACAAAACATGGGCATATATAAAAGACTGTAATAAAACCTTGTTTTATTAAGATTAACTAAAAATAATTGACTAAAATAAATTTAAGCATTGAAATACCTGGAGGACAGGTGCATATGTAGCCATTTGCTCCTTTCTGGCATGTCGCACCATTCTGACAGGGGAAGGACAGGCAAAATGCAGAAATACTGCTAATTTCCCCACAGTCTGGACCTGAAAATCCCTCAGGACATTGGCAAAGGTAGGAGTTCACCAGATCCACGCATTCTGCACCTGCATGAGGAAAACAGAAATGATTGGTCTCCAAAGAAGTTTAATACTTTGTTTAATGATAGATGCACAGGCTCATAGAGGGCAACACACCATTTAAGCACGGATTGGAGGAACAGTGGTCAATTTTCTTTTCGCAGTTGAACCCAGCATATCCCATTGGACACTGACAGAAGTAACCACCTTCAGGGTTGTCAGCACAACGTCCATCATTGAAACAGGGCCCATCTGCACAAGTGTTGGCACTCAACTCACAGTTGTTCCCATAAAAACCAGGTGGACAGATGCACTTATAGCCATTTTCATTGTCCTGTATGAAAAATAGTGTAAATAAAAGTTACATGGGCTTTTGAGCCATAAATCCTGTTGTTACAAGCCCTCCCTTGATTTAGTCAATACTCACAGAGCAGCTGCCTCCATTGCGGCAAGGATTTCCAGAGCATTCATTCACCTGGACCTCACAGCTGGCACCTGTGAATCCAGGTAGGCAGGAGCATGTGTAGCTTCCCTGGCCAGTGTTGGTACAGGTGGCTCCATTTAGACAGGGCTTATGGTGTGTGCAGTAATTCAGATCTGAAACATCAATAAGAAGCAACACAGAAAAGTTACTGATTAAATGCAAAACAAAGCAGGCAGCCTGAGCCCATGCGGTAGTAAAGCTGATGAGTAAACTAACCCTGATTGCAGAAGAGCCCACCCCATCCTTCCTGGCAGTTACACTGCCAGGGCTGTTGGCAGGTGCCATGGAGGCAGCCTGGATAACGGATACAGTCATCACAGTAACGGCCGCTGAAGCCCACACGGCACCTGGAAACAAATTTGTGAGCAAATGTTCTAAACAAAAATCAGTCAAAATCTGAGAATATATAAATGTATCAGTTGTTAAGCTGAGCAAACAATGCGGGCAAGTGATTTTTTTCAAACTTACTTGCACTCTCCAGGTTTATCACAGAAGCCATGCTCTTCATCACAGCTGGGGAGACAAATTGCTACAGGGAGGACAAAAAGGACAGGTGAGTCATAGGAAAATGTGTGTTTTTTTGCAACCTACTGCTGTTCTGGATGGTGCCCCATAATTCTTATTGGTTAGTCTGTCAGCTCACTGGCCTGCCTTTTCAATGTATTTAACTGCCAAATATCTTCTTGCAGTCTCATTAGTTTGATGCCAAATAAAGAATGGAATAAGTAAAATTATTTTAGAAAGCTGCCAAAGAAAAGATTGATTAAGATAAAGCAAATCTATTCTGTCCCCTGGCTGCAAGTGTTAGTGAATGCCTTATTTGCAGATGTACAATTTTGTGACTTAAGGGGATAAAACAAATCAACCATCCTACTTCTTCAATATGTTTTTTGTGGAATACAAAAAAGATTCCGCACAAAGCCTTCTTTCTTGTCCTGACTGTGGGTCAGAAGTCCTTTTTCTCACCCTTGAACTTTTTCCTCACCCCTCCCCCTCCTATTTCTCTTTCATTTCTTCTCCATCAACCTATGCCATCTTCCTCTACTCTGTGTTCTTCTTTTTCCTCCTCCAGTCCTCACAGCTCTCCTCACCCCTGTCCCCTCCTCCTCCTGCTTCTACCCAGGGCCAGCTGGTCTGTGTGGAACTAACCACCAGACAGCTGCTCCATTGTCTCTTCTCACAGAGCAGCTGCCCCCTCCACAACAATACACAACCTCACTTGGCCAATCAACAGCCACAGTGGCAACAATACAGGACCCCCACTTGGCCAATCGGGGAGGAGGAGGTTTGGGGCGAGGAGGCCCCAGTGGTCTAATGGAAGGCACGCGGCGTGTGAATTACTGAGGAGCCAGTGCGGCTCATTAGAACGGAGGCCTCTGGTGCAACGGGATAACTAACTGATGCCTGTTGCACATGGGCCCCCCATTAAGAGGTGAAAACTGTCTCTACACGATAAAATTGTAATTAATAACTTTGCAGAAAGGTTATGCTTCATCTGTAGACTCCTGTCAGCCAAATGTTTTGCTGTTAATGATTCACCTGTACGTCCTCCTAATTCACACATTATCATTGGTTGGGTCAGGCTGTATTGTGGGCTCGGGAGATCCAAGTAAAAATCATCACTTGTGGATGTGGGAGTATGCCTCACTTTCATCGACACTGTATTACCAGTAGCTGTCAGTGTATTTAAATATTAACCAATTTAATCCCAACAAGGCTCCCAACACAGTCTTTTGTTGAACCATTTTAAAAACACTTTTTATGGCATGTCTTCATATTGCTCAATTCTGCCTGAATGATAGGTATGGGTTGTATACTGAGCCCACTTACGTTCAGTGCAGTACTGTCCCTTCCAGCCAGAGTTGCATATGATCTCCCCACGCTCACCACACGTGAAGTGCCCAAAAGCATCATCGCGGGGTCTGCAGAAAACAGAGCAGCCATCGCCATAGTAGTACTCATCGCAGAGAAAGCGGTAGGAGTAGCGTAGCTCAGTTCTTCCAGATGTTTGCATGTCTTTTGACCACTCATCTCCCACAGCAAGATGACGCTGAGTGGTGATCCTGCTGATCAGACGATCGGCATTTTCTACACAAATTCAATGAATGCAATTTTTGTTAGTCTTAACAGATTACATTTGGACACAGGCTTTAGATTGTTGTGACATTATGTCTTCTTTACACAGAAATGTGTACAAAGGCACACTGTTTCAAAATTGTTTCATTTCGGAAAGTAAATTTTAAGGTTACCCGTCTGACCATACACATACACAAAAAGAGGTAAGTTGATTCTTGATATCGCAAAGACATTATCAGCACAACCAACAGAGAAATGTCCTCATGGTCGGGTAGTTATCATTAGTGCTGTGATAGGAGCAGGATGTAAAGATAACAGCAGCAAATATTAGTGAGCTTTAACTGGCAGTGACAAGCCACATATATCATGGTAGGCCTTTTATCTAAATGGTGATAACAGGCCTCTGGTGACAATAATGGTTTAGACTAACACTTGTCTTTAAAATATACTATTTGTCATCAAATAAATGGTTCTCAGCACATTAATATGTCCGATTTATATGATTGAAATGTGTAAACAAATAGGCGTACGTTAAGAACAAGCCAGGGAGTGCTTCAAAATCATATACAGTCATGCAAATGTCACCCTTGGTCATCTGGTCTGTCTTTCAATGTTACAAGTGTGTGGCTGCCACCCACCTGTTGTCAGATCATCCAGGGAGTCAGTGTGCAGAGCTTCTATGATCAGTGAAAACGTCCCCTGAGGAAAGACAGAGGTCGATGTCAACAGCTGCTCAGCCTGAAGGTCTCCCTCCCTCCCTCCCTCTATATGACAGGTTCGCCCTATAAACTTCACAGCGTTATTCCTATGTTGATTAGGGGCCTAATAAGAGCTGCCTGCTCCCCTTTCACACCCCTGCTACTATCACACTCCGACACTGCCGTAAAACCAAACGAGGCGGAATTTCACGCTGCGCTGCCAATGATGTGCCAACTCAGAGGATGTTAAATTTCCCACCACGCCTGGTCGGGGCAGAGAAGAGTTTGGCAAAAAAAAACAAAAAAAAACCCCCACACACACACACACACACGCACGCACACACATACCCTCCTCCCCTCCGCATTTAATCCTACCAAAGAGCACTGAAGTACTACAATAGCCCCTCTCACACACTGCTGACAAAGACCCTCACAAGTGTTGAGTAAGGGAGCATCTGTTGCGTTTTGCACCCCTCAAAGACGATAATAACTTCACAGTCTACCCGTGGTTTGAATTATTTCTCAAACATGCGGCACCAGTGATAACAGAGCGCACGGTGCAGTTATTGCGACAAACGCATAAAATAAACGCGTCTCAAATCATTAACTTATAGAAAAAGTTGGAACGCTCCCTTGGAGGCTACGGTGGTCTAATGCGCCTTTCTCATTTACGGATGTCTATTATCACTCACCGGCCATGTGAAGCCGAATTGGAAGCGCACTGGGTTGGTGAAGCTGTCCGCGTTGGTCTCTGGTACCTGGAAGGAATTTGAACCGAGGACGGGAGTCACTGCTCCGCCGTACGTGCAAGGAGGTTCGGGGGAGACATTCGCCTGATAGTGCTTCAGACAAATCCGAAAGAAAGTTTTGCACTCGCAGTGCTGGTGTGGATGAGCGGCCCCTCCAGGGCAGCAGTTGACATTCCCGTTTACCCCCTTTTTATTGAGAAACTCCTGCAGTTTCAGCTCAAACACTCCAGAACACAAAACCTGTAATAGAAATAATCAGTATAATTGGGTTATATGTAAGCATACTTACGGCCACAAAATATCACACCCATTTAATATCAACGCATGTGCGTGTTTTGATAATTACCTGACAGGTGAGTACAGACAGAGTAATAACCAGGAGCAGAGGCAGGCGTCCCATTGTGTTGACAGCCCTTCGACAAGCAATGAAAGCTCCACAGTCCGTGTCGCTCGGCTCAAACAAACATGGAGAAAGTTCCTAAAAAGCTGTCCGTTGCGCCAGACAAAATAAGCTTTGACGCGCAGGAGGAGGTAAGGCAAAGTTAAACGCTTCCTCTGATGCGTGAGTCTTCTACCCTTCTAGTTCACCATAGAAAAAAAGTTTTACGATGTAATGTAATCCTCAGAAGAAGGATCCCTTTGGGGAAGTATGAAATCCTCGCGAGAAATGTGGATGTAACAGAGTTAATTCCAGTCTGTCGTTGCAGAAGACATAGGCTTGTTTTCCCACTTGTATTATAATGAGATGCTGATCCTATGTATCCGCGGTTCTATGACTATCTGGGTAAAACTGTGCGTGCGTCTGATGGGTCCCCTGCCCTGCACAGGGTTTTATACGGAGTCAGCAGCGAAGGGTAATAAGATGCAAATGAGCCCCCTGCTCCTCTCCTTCCCCTCCCTGCACCACCACAAGTCCGCCCCGGCACCATCACAAAGAAAGAGAAGCCCACCCCCCTCTTTCAAAGGGACAGACCAAATGGCTAGTGAGCTGCTAAATGTGCATCAATTCTTTGCTTCCCCTTATTCCTCCCACCTCCACGATTCAACACACGCTACTTTTACATTCCGGCCTTTTTTTAAAGACTGCGTGAAACCCACCTCAAGTGATTTTGCGTATCTGCGCAGCAGCCTGTGGGACATCGGCCCGCATGTCCAGACGGAAGCCATCCGTCCCAACTTCGCTGCAAAAACCATCTGCTTTCCCACATTCCTGTGGTTTTACCGCGCATTCACACTACCCTCTAACAGATCGATCTTTATTTCTGGGCTTTATGTCTTCATACCACACAACTCCAGGTCTCCTTCCACACCAGCGTTTCATGTATATTATATTATATTGACATATGATGACATTCCCACACTCGCACAAGTAGTCGCACAGTATCCTTGTAAATTGTACACTAATGCGAATGACACGGCTTCATATGACTTTTTGCACATAGGTTTACAGTTTAGTGCTTGCCCTCTAGAAATTATTTTAATTATAAGATACGAGGATTTTATTAATGGCAAGTCAGGAGAAAGTTGTCTTTGTAAACATGAAACGTGAGGAAGGACAGACCAAAGCACGCACACCCTAGCGGCTGCTCCCATTTTTATCGCCGCACGCCTCTTTATTTTCTTTACTTGGTACAGGTTGTAAAAAAAAGACTCGGTGGTGTGTCACTCGCGTGGCTGTCATTAAAGGACTTTGAGTAGAAGGAGGGGGTTCAGGGGACGAGGAGGAGGGGAGGCATCGATAGAGTAAAGTTTTTTTGTGCTTTCAGCTGTATGGTAATTTGGCCGGCAGCACCTGCTCTCTCTCACAATACAGCACCAGAGAGAGAGAGAAACAGAGAGAGTATTGATTACGTATAACTTTACAAAACGTTGGTTAAAAAATCTCTTCAATGCCTAAATTGTTTTCACACAAGGTAAATATCTTCCATATGTCCGTACGTTATTGTGAGACCGCCCGATTCTCCGAAATAGTACGGGAACACTGAGCTCACTGCGCACCCAGTTGACCCACTGTCTAATTTGCATATGTGTGTATATCCGCATAAAAATGCGGGGGGAAAATTGCACTTGTTGGCAGGATGTCATTATGAGGTTATTTGTCGCTGCTAGGTAACTTAACGATGCTGGTGCGCAATGAGTTGTTTTATTCAACCCAAACCCGAGGCATTGTCCTGCGCCCCTTTGTGATGGCGCTCCTGACTCTTTCATGCCAGTTGAAGTTATGATGTTATCGATGTGGGCTGTGTTTGCAAAATGAAAATGAAAAGCTGTGAAACGGCTGCTCGGGGTTACTTAATACTGACATTGTTGGAACATGTGAAGCCTGTCCTAATTAACAATCCAAGGTTGAAACAGCTTAAGCAAGTACATTGTTTTTGTTCTCCACTTTTCCCCGAGAATTCCAAAACTTCGAAAAGTGACCCCACCATCAATCTCCACGGAGAACGTGTCAACACAAACTCGTGTGTGTTCAACGTGTACATCCTTGCACAAGTTTGATGACCCCCGCCTGTAATTCCTTTGGGTCACCATACAGATAAATGAAAACCCTATGTTTAATGCGATGGCGTGTCCATGGAGTGTTCTTTACACCCTTTCAGGGTGATTGAGGGGCCTTTAACCTTCAACTTTAACACTATTATCCTTGCCTGCCAAAGTCTTTCCAGATGCCCGTATGTGTGTTTAGCCAGTGGACGCTGCACCGAGTTGCTCATTTCATTTAACCTGTTGATTTCAGCCCCTTTCTCAATGGCATACAATGCTCCTATGTGGCACGGCGTAAAATCCTTCTCTTGAAAGCCCTTTATTTACACTCATCCCGACTTTCAGAGGTCCCTGGGCTCTTTCTCTCCCTCTCTGTAATAGGCCAATATACCATCAGTCATTCATCACCATGACGTGGCACGCATTTTCCGATTACGCTAGCAAAGCGTGACTGAAAGGCAGCATGGTGAGATCGAAAGTGACGCCTCTCCTTCCTTCACTAAGAGGAACCCAAACATAACTTATGCTAGGGGATTCTCTAATTAAGGAAGCATCTGAGACATGAGGCTCCTCCCTCTTGGTCACTGCACGTATGTGTGCGCGCGCGCTCGTGTGAGGTTTTAAAATTGTTTAACTTGAGGTCGATTGTTTAACTGAAGTGCTCTTCTGTTGTCTGCGCGTGTACATGTGCGCGTGTGGTCCCCACGCACTTCTGTTTATGAGAGAGATTAAGAGCTCTGTGTGCGTGTGTGTGTGTGTCTGTGTGTGCGTGTGTGAGAGAGAGCAAGAGAGCAGGAGCTCTGTGACACGCAGAGGGACAACAAAGGAAGAGATCTCGCGCCCCGCCGCCCATTCATCTCTTTCTCTCGTGAAGTAATTCCCATTGATTCTTATTGAACGGCGAATCGCGAGGCCCTCGGGGGAGAATCAGTGTGATTTGTGAAGGGTCGCGAGGACAGGACACGCCCCTTCTCGAGTCTCGGCCATCTGCTCACCAAACGCCACAACACCAACCAACTACCAAATGGCCCCTCTCATCTCTAGCCTTCTGTACAACTCTTAATTTATCATTTTATATCGCTATCTTCTTTGTTACCACTCAATAGATCTATTGTTCTACCTCAGTCTCATCTTCCTCTCCCTCCTCCTCCTTTTGCTCTCCCCTCATCCTTTGATTGCAGGACAAATGCTTTTGTAGGTGAAGCTACTATAGTTGAAAAGCTGCTATAGTTGCTTGTTGGATTCTGGCCCAAATCACAGTAAAGGCATCCAATGAGTATGAGGTGACCATATGTTCTATATATCTGTGTGTGTATGTGTGTGCGTGCCAGAATGGATGGATCACACCGGTATATATATATATATATATGTGTGTGTATGTGTGTGTGTGTGTGTGCGCATAGAAGGCAGATATTATTTCTGCATATTTTGTTTCACTCTTAACTTTGTGTTTACTCTACACAATGACTTTATATGAATATATAATGACACGAGACAGACATATAGTCCTGATTAATGAATTATTTTGATAAACTTTGGGGGTTTTGTATTTTGAAATGTTTTATTTTGTTTTGTTTTTTAGGAGCACTTGATGATAAAAACCTTTACTTTTTCTGTACAGGGTCTGCTTTTGAATATAATTTATTTATACTGTAGACACTAAATTGTCATAGAAATTTGCCTTATCTTAAAATTTAAGGTTTTAAGTATATTAGATTTATAACAGAAAAAAAGTCCCCTTCACTTTGGACAAATTGCACACTCCTTGCTCCCTGAGATCCCTGCCCTGTCCCCCCAGGGGTCTTTAGTTTGAGAACCTGTGGCCTCCAGCATCAGGATTAGCCAGGCCAGCTGCCCAGAGAGACCCTGGGCCCTGGATGCTGACACAAGACCTGACCCCATGGTGGCTACTATCAGGGACACAGAAGGGATTTGGACAGCACTGTGCGTGTGTCTGTGTCTGTGTGTGTATTGTTCATTCAGTAGGGGACAACTGTTGAGCCAGTACAGATTTGTGCAGCGGTGTTCTTTGTGTGCGTGCCTGTATGGTCAATTCTTTCTGGGGGTTAACTGTTGATCCAGTACAAATGGGAGGTGTTGGGGGTAGGGTTGAGGGCAGTTGTTTGCTCCTGGAACATCTGCCTCTATTTCTCGTGAGTCAAGCTTTGGTCAGAAGGGGGAAGACAAAAGTGGGAAGGAAATAAAAGGGGAGGAGATCAAAAACTAGAAGGAAGAACTAGTGTAAAAAGAGGAAGAATTAAAAGGATTCATGAATGGTCAAAGAACCAATACAAAATTTGTCAAAAAGGGATGCTGTAACTATAAAGCTATTTCTCGCAATAAGACAAATCTTCTACTTTGAACTGAAAAAAAATTAGCTTGGTCCTTATAATCAAACTTACTTCAAACACATTATATATATGCTTTGCTGAAGCAGCATTTGTGTTTATCCCTCTTCTGCATTAACATACAACCATAAGGACATGTTATCTTCTAATGTTAACAACTTCTTGCCCCCATTTTTATCCCCTATTCCTGATCAACACACTGTGCCTGTGCTGTTCAGCTGTGGCAACATCCTTGTGCTCTGATTCTTTATTGTAGTTTTAATTAGTCCAATGATCTGAATCCTGAGCATGTCTTTTAAGAAAATGTAATTAGATAGAGCTCATAGGGACCTTTATTTTCACATGTCAGCAGTCTTTTCCCCTGCTGTGGTTGCCACCCAAGAGAACCATGAACATGGCATTTAAAAAAAATCCAAAAAAAAAAATCATTTTTTTGGTATTTATTGGGTATTTAAGATCGATATCTGTGGTCACAACTATCCAATGAAATCAAAGGAGAGTGCTCTACACAACACAATTGTTCCTTGCATCAAAGATCAGTTGACTAGAGGGTATATATTGTTCACCCTGTTTTCAGAGCATCTGGTTGTAGAATGACAGATACTGACAGCTGGACTGACATACAGCATATGCTCCTTCCTTTATATCTGCACTATTCAGACAATAAACTAAGAGAGACAGGGGGCCTTTGTCCTAAGAAGGTAGATGTAATAGCTCATGACTTTAGAAATGAACGGCCATTCTCCAAGAGAGCCTGGAGAGCAATTAGGTGGCCTCTGATAGCAGCCTGCAGAGCCATAATGGGAGGGGGGAGCCCACATAAACAAAATAGATTTCGTTGAATCTGCGTCATTAAAACTTTCAGGACTGTGTCATCTTAATTATGAATGAATGCGTGCAAGTGTATTTAATCAAATATTGGAGTTCCCACCTTGTTGGTGTGTGTGTGTGTGTGGGGGGGGGGGGGGGGGGGGGGGGGGGTAATTCATAGGCAGCTCGATATTACTTTTGCTGCTGTTCGAGCGCCGCGCATGTGTGCTCCTTTTCGCAACGTGATGACGTTCCACGCGGAAGACAGGAAGTAAACAAAACGCTGCTGTGTGTCTGGCTACTGCTAATTCATACCGCGATTGAAAGTAAGCTATTGGCATTTGGAGCAAATTTATAAACCAACCTTTTAAAATGTGTAGATGTAGGCAAATCCACAGCATCAGAATCAATAATTTGACCTCATTTATGACTTCAAATACGCCATATTATAAACAAGTTTTTTTTTAAACTTTTATCTGTTTAGTTGGCACGATTTGATTTTAAGCTCGATTTGATTTTCTTAAATTAATTTAATTCCGAACCGCATATCAATTTCTTTGCTGCAGAAATGGGAGTAAGAGGGCTTCAGGCCTTTATGGAGCGCTGCTGTCCAGAAGCCTGCGAGGTCGTGAACTTGAGAGAAGTGACCAATCAATATATATTGAAAACCAAGATTACACAACATCCTCTCACAATACCAGTTGAGTTTATTTTAATGTCAAAATTGTAGGAATGGTGTGAATCCTAATTCATTTTTATAATGTAATAACATTTATGTACAATTTTCCATCATATTAAGTGTTACTGAGAGTTGTTGTCATTGGAGATTAGTCTATTTTGTAGTCTACTTTTTATTTCATTCAACTCTAGAGTCTACGATTGTTGTGGATGGTATGGCCTGCCTTCGACACTGGTACACCAGCAAAGACTGGTTGTGTGGGGGACAATGGAAAGAATACATGGATGTGCTGAAGAGCTGGGTGGAGACCTTCACCACAGCTGGCATCAGACTTGTGTTCTTCTTTGATGGGGTGGTGAAGGAGCAAAAGAGGCCAGAGTGGGTGAGAAGAACTTGTTTTTATTCTATGATTCTTATTCTCCTTATTATTTCATATATAATTGCAAGATAATCAACTCTGTGTGAGTTTACACCTATTTTCACCTCCTGTGTACATTATCCCTATCTGTCCACAGGTGAAGAGGAGGCGCAAAGTGAATGCAGAGGTTTCTAAAATATTTCATTTTGTTACGAAACACAAGAAGCAGCCTGTTAGGGACCTCTTTTGTCTTCCCTTTGGTCTGGCAACATTTACATGTTTTGCTCTCAGGTCAGCCTTTATTTCATGAAAATCTCACTCTTGACCACTCCTAACTGAAGATTGTGATAGCAAATTTTTAATAATGTGAAAACCTTACTTTCAGTTTCAGCTGATTTTGGCGGTATTTTTGCCTTCTCATATACAGAACACTGGGTCAGGAAGTATTTTGCACATTGCAGGAGGCTGATTATGAAATTGCCAGTTATGCTTGTCAGCATGGCAGCATGGGCATTCTGGGTCAGGATTCAGATTTCCTCATATATGACAGGTTAGTTTTAGCAAATGAAATATTACATTATTTAGTTACATTTTGATGGAATGCATTAGAAGTGTTGACTATTGCCAGAATGAACTATTATTAGATGGCAGAAAATTGTGTTATCGATAAACCATAGAAAATGTCCTTTAAGTCATTTAATTTTGATTATGGTTTTGTTTTTGAAAGTGCCCCCTACTTTTCTGTGGAGAAGCTGAGGATAGACAGCCTTACCACAGTCCTCTACAATCGCCATAGGCTCTGCCAAAGCCTAGCATTGGTAGTTACAAACTGCCCCTGCTGGCCTGTCTCCTTGGTAATGATGTGGTTTCAGAGGAGAAGATGTATCATATCAGGAATGATGCTTTGGCAACATACAGGTGGTTAATTGTTTGCATATAATCAGTAGTTTTTTAATCATTTTATATTTGACTTACTACATGTGCATGCTCTCCTTGTGAACTACTATTTAGCAATGTGATAAAGAATACAATTTAATGGAATACTAAAAGATCTATTATTTCCCAGGCTAAACAGTCCTTCAGCACAAACTGTTGCTCCACGAGATCAAATGGTATTGGCAGTTTCACATCTTGTGAGCTCTGTTTGGGAGGGAAAGAGGGGCGAGTCTGGATTGATCCCACAGTGTCTGAATCTGTCAGGGTCTCAGAGAGAGATACTACAGCGAGTACTTGACTTATACTTACTGCCTGCACAGCGGTGTGACATCCTTACACCGTCATCTGACCCTGACTTTGAAAAACACATTAGTGCAGAAGTATTAAAGGTACTCTCTCTGCCTCATTTAAGAGTGTGTGATGTTAAATTAAAATCAAGTTTGAATTATATATTCTGCTTGTCCACAGGCCTGTAGAGAAAAGCATGTGGTAGCGGAGGGTTTCATGGTTTACGGGGTGATTTGGGAGGGAGTGATTGAATATAACAACACTCTGGAGGATGAAAATGACCCTGAATTGTTACCTCTGGCTGTCCTTTATAAACTCTGCAGACAACTCATCTATGGGCTTCTTTTGTTGAACAGAGAAGATGGTAGGACATCAAATTTATTGAATGGGTCACTCGTACACATAAACATATATATAAACAGTTTTTTTTCACACAGCAGGCACACTGATCTCATTTTTAAAATGTTAGCAAGACCTGATTGTTCTTGTAGGTTTTCCAAAAGTTTATTTTCAGAAATTTTCACTGATATTTGGAGCATTATTATTACATACATTTTGTATGTTGTTCAAAAAAGGGAAAATGTTAGCAATTTGTGTCCGCTACATATTTAAGTTAACCTACACTAAGCCATCTTGTAAGCCATCTTACAAAAGTTGCAGCTTCACTGGACCAAGATATTTGCCTTTTGATCACCAACTACAGTGTAATGGAAGGAATTTATCCCAGAATACTCTATAAAGAAAACAGACTCTTTTAGTTATAGGTTGTGCTCAGTTATTAACAATTTAGTAAAATGTGGCTTCGGACAAAGGTACAACTGTGCCTAGACATTCATTATACAAGGTAGGATTCATTGTCAGATAAGTTATACATATTCTTTGTCTCTTTTTGTTGTAGACATCTGTTCTGACCTCCCAGCTGTCCGGGAATGGTTTGCCTACCCTGGAAATTCGCTGCTAGAACCTGACATGGTCCATCCTATCCCACGCACCTTACCATGTACCATACCTGCTGCTTTCTTAACTATTTTCTGTATTGTTTGTCTCTCATATAACTTTAATTAAAATGGTCTGGCTGATTTTAAAGTACAATTTAAAGTCATATAAATTTCCATTACTTTCTCCCTTCCACAGAAGGTGAGAAACCAAGCCTAGACCTATTGTGGTTTGCTACCAGGCCTGAAGTTGCTGCTCCTCGGCTGACCACTTTTCTTTCGATTTTTGATTGTCCTGAGTATTCTGAGCTGTATGGAAACATTGAAGATTCTCTGCTGGCTGCTCTCTGTCTGCTAACTTACATTGTCCTCCAGGTAAATTTTAATAATGTACTTTGTTTCTTTGGTTGTTTTGAGTATTCGAAGTACACAGGAAAATAGCAAGGGGAGAATGTGTTAAGGTGTTGGCTTACCCTTCAGTAAATACATAATGTTGTGAAATAAAACATTCAAGCAACGAAATCTAATCAGATGTGGACATTCTTTTCAGTGTAGCACTATATGGGTAGCAAAGCAAAAGATTTGTGTAACCTAAAAATAAAGGGGCAATCAAATAACATTTAGTAACATTTGGATTTGGAAAGTTAACCTAAATAGCATTTAGAGGCAAAACATCATTTGTTGATGGTGTGTTTTGCATTGTGAATGGCTCAATAGTAAACACTATCACTCGGAGTAGTTAGCCACACAGTGGTTTCATTGTAACTCAGCCTCTATGTCAACAGCTACTTGATTATCATTAGAGTGATTTGAATATCTTTTGAATGTTTTTTATTTTGACTATAAATCTGCCAGCACTTGTGCTGCCTGTAAAAATGTTTACACCCTCATATTAGAGAAAGAATGCTGATGTTTACATTTTTCTAACTCATTTATGAATTTGTCGCCTTCTTCCTTAATTTAACTGGAACTCCGATGCTTTCGTCGGTGATGAGTAACGCAACTAGAGTTTGCAGCTCGTATGACCTTTGGTGGCGCCCACGATGAGGAGTGAAGGGGTCAAGTTCGCTTCTTTTGAAACTCATAGACCACTGACATCTGGAGACAAATTATTTGATACTTTTTTAGTAATTACAAAAATCACAACAAACTTTAAAGTAAATGAACCACATTATTATTAACCTGCTATATCCGATACCATTATCAAGGTTGAAATTCCCTTGGAATTCTTTAATTTACACTTCCTTTCCATCCCTGTAGTCTCAAAAACAAATTTTATTTTAGGGGTTGTTGAAGCATCATTTTTTTGAGAGATGGCGATCCCTGGAACATTGTCTGGACATATTTTAACAACCTGATAAATGATTATGATAATCATATGCCAAGTTAGTTACAGAGTTACGCTTTCCTTAAAAACAAAATTGATGGGACTGTGGACCATCTCTCCAGACAGAGAAGCAGAAGAACAGACAGCTTTCCAGACTTTAGGTTTTAGGCAAACAAGCTCTGCTGTCTGTCTGCGGCCTCTTCATTGAAATGAACAAGGGGCAGCAGACAGACAGCCATGCTTGTCTGATGTCCCATTAGTGAAGTGGACAATCAAAGATGAGCAGACAGGCTGTCAGACAACAGTGGCTGTTGTCTGAAGGCTGCAGCACTCACAGCACCGTGTCACCCTTGTATTTAAATAGCTCTGTTTGTTTTGTACACACAAATGGGTAGCCTGGTCACTGCATTCAGCATTGTTGCTGAATAGTTGGACAGAGAGCAGACAAAACAAACTGACCTGCACCGAAGAAATACTGGGATGTGATTGAGTTGGGTAACTGTATATTTTCCTCTTTGTGAGTGTGTTTGTGTGTGTTTATGTTTTCAGATAAAATCATTGTCTCAAGAGGACTTGGATGCTTACCTAAGTCAAGCTGTGTGCCTGAGACTGAAATCAGCCCAGAAGCTCCAGCAGATAAAGGTCAGTCAGTAAAAGTGTAGAATAAATCAGCAAATTATCTGTGTTTATTTTATTTTATTTATTTATGTAAAAAAATATATCAACTCTATTGTATGAATCCAGTGGCAACCTGTTGAAATTTCTGCTGCAGGAAAAAACCCCAGAAGTTTACAGCACTCAGGGCAAACATAACCAACAAGAAGTTTAGAATTTTAGAAAGTTAAGGCCCCAACCGGAAGAAAAAAATTCCAGTCTGATTCCTGGGTGTACCAGCAAATCAGGGAAAATGTTTACAGCCTTAAACAAATAACCATTTCCATCTTTCAACAGGTAAAAACAGAAATTTGATGCTGTGTTTTAATAGCAAGGCCACTGCTGACGTAGCTATAACTGCTATTTGTGTAATCCAATGACATTATTTTCATTTCTTTTGGAGAAATGTTGTCTAAATGTTCCATTCCAAAAGTAAGAACAATAAGACAAATTCTTGCTGGTTGGTTATAGCTTTGCCCTTATTTAATTTAGATGTTTACTTAACATAGCTCACTAATTTGTATTCTTATCACTGCCCTGTCTCTGTATGCAGTAATTAAAGCTGGGTGTGTTTACAACTGGGAGAATAACTCTTGTAAAGATAAACCACACACAAATCAAACCGATGAATACATTCACTAAAATGAAGGCTAAACTGTTTGCCTTCTGTGTTTGATTGTTTGATGTTGCATCTTTGTATGTGTGTAGCTAAAACTCCCTTCTATGTAACTGTCATGTTAAAAATGTGTCATAAAAGATCAAATAAAATTTAATTTAAATGACAAAAAACATGTGCTTTACATTGCTGACATTCTGAGAGTTTGTTGACTTCTGGGTGATAAATAGATTGTGTGTGTGTGCGTGCATGTGTGTGTGTATGTGTATAGGAGAACAAGGGAAAGAGGGTAATTTTGTTTCAGTATATGTGTGTCCATATTACAGAGAGCCTCCAACAGCTGCCTGCCTGTCTTGATGCTTGACACATGGAGAAATTTACACCAGCACACTCCATCCCATCTTTGTCATTCTGTGCGTTCTCATGTTCTGCTGCTTTATACAGTTGATCACTTTCTCTTTCTTCATATTGTTCCTTATCTCCCTCCTTGTCTCTTTATGTGTGTATTTCTCTGCCTTGTCAGTGTTTGTATCGTCCCAGTGGTTCATTGTTTTCAAAGGTTGAAGCTGTTTGACTGCTGTGTTTCAAGCAGATGGCAGGCAGAGCCTCAGGTGTGTGTGAGTGTGTGTGTAATCACTGTTATCAGTTCTGTGTGAGGACAGCTGAGAACTGAACGGACAAACAACATTTACCTGCTGTTGTTGTCGTTAGCTTCTTTCTTTATTATATTTTCCTTTGTGCTTCTTTCTCTTTGCTGCTGACATGAATGAGACATGGATAAGACTTTATTCTTTTGTGCTTTAATTTGTTCTAATGAAGCAAACAGCAGCCTGGCACACTAATTATTTAGCAGGCCTGAATAATCCTGTGATAAGCATACCCACTTTTATTAAAATCACTTTGTTAAATTTACCAAACAGAAACATTGTCTAAAATGACCCCCACTCCCTATATAGTGCACTAACTGGGATGTACGCCATTTTATAGGGGTGTCTAAATGTTAAATAAGAATCAGAATCAGAAGAATCAGAAGCAGATTTATTGCCATTGTTCATGTAATACACAGTATTACACAAACTAGGAATTTGTCTTGGTGAGACGCTGCGACATTCAACATAAAGAAGACCACACTAGAATAAGATAAATAAAATAAAAATAAGACATATATACAGTATATACATAAATAGTAAGTGGTAGGTGGTAAGAAATAGAAATAGTGCAGGTCAATGCAGAAGTAATGTGATGTATTGTTTGTGAGTCCGACTGGCTGCTGTACATGGTGCTTAAGTGATAAGTCACTTGGTGTTCAGCAGCCTGATGGCAGAGGGGAAGAAGCTGTTTGTGTAACGGGAGGTTTTGGTCCGAATGGACCGTAGTCTCCTGCCTGAGGGGAGGGGGGAAAACAGTCCGTGACCAGGGTGGGAAGGGTCGGCCGTGATCCGACCTGCACACCTCCGGGTCCTGGAGATATACAGGTCCTGGATGGATGGAAGCCTGCAGCCGATCACCTTCTCGGCAGCGCGCACGACGCGCTGCAGCCTCAGTCTGTCCCTGACAGTGGCACCAGCAAACCACACGGTGATGGAGGAGGTGAGGATGGATTCGATGATGGCCGTATAAAACTGCGCCAACATCCTGGGAGGCAGTTTGAGCTTCCTCAGCTGCCGTAGGAAGAACATCCTTTGCTGGGCCTTCTTGATGAGGGAGCTGATGGTTTGCTCCCACTTAAGGTCCCGGGTGATGGTGGTGCCCAGGAAGCGGAAGGAGTCCGCGATGGTGATGGGGGAGTCCATGAGGGCAAGGGGGGGCAAAGGGGCTGTGACTTTCCTGAAGTCCACAATCATCTCCACTGTCTTCTGAGCATTCAGCTGCAGGTTGTTGTGTCCGCACCAGGATTGCTGTACCCAATTTAGTGCTCTTATTGTGATCCGTAATTCATTGTGAAAAATAATTTACGGCAGATGCTCCTTAACGGCAGTGCATGAGATGCTAGACATGGCAATGAGTAATGAGGTTAGGGAATAGTGAAGGAGTGTGTGATTTCAGAGACGGCCAAAGATCACTTGTCATGTTGTGAAGTTGACTTTGACCTGCAATTCATTGCTGCAGTCCAGTGTTGTCAGAGGTGAAGAGTCAACCAAATGTGAAATGATTTTCTGTTCTCCAGCTGCCTTTCCTCTCCAGTCGTGCGGTGCAGCTGGGATCTCTCTATGTCCGGGGCCTGGGCCACCTGCTGGGAGCCAACTGTGCCAGCGGTGGCCCACTGCCCAATGCTGCTCTAATGCCTTGGCACAGCTTCGACGGACGCCTTTTCCACTTAAAGTACCTGCAAGCACAAAGTGGTGTGGAAAAAGTTGTATTGTTGGAGAGTGATGTGAGTATAAACAAAGGAAAAAGGAAATTTTATACGAAGCTGTGTGTATTCAGACTTACTTTTTTTTTTTTTTTACCCATTCCATCTTTTCCAGTCATTTTTGTCTTTGTTTCTCTGTCTGAGAGGAAAACTAATGGAAACCTGTAGGAAGAAAGGAAGAATCCTGGAGTCCAGACCCAATAAAAGAGAGCAAGGTCATAAAACCACACCAGGCACCAGTTTCAAAGAAAGACTCACCGGTTGGTAACTGTTACTACTCAAAACAAGTCTTTGATTGAGTTAATTTTTGCAAAGTGAATGGACAGGCCCAGTTTGGATGTCCACTGTCCATCAGGGTTTTTTTTCTCATCTCACTGAACATAATGATGTTACTATTTTGCCCAGGACTCTTTTATAACACGGCTTGATCTCGAGACTGTCCTGGTTACACAAAGACCAGGGAGAGAAAAATATTTTGACCTTAATTATGAAATATTATGGTATTTCTAGGGCTCCCTGGTGGCCCAGTGGTACAGAAAACCACACTGGTGTTGATGCATAAACCGCCTCAGTTGTTTTTTTCTTTTTTACACACGTATCATATTACATATCATTGCATATTTTACATCCATTTCAGTTTTTATATTTCCTGTTTGCCTATATAGTGTAAACTTTTCAACAAGTGATCTTGTGAGGGCAAGAGAATGTCAGCATGAGGAAGGTGATCTAAAGTGATGAGAGCTCTCAGAAGGCAGTAGAATTTTAATCTGACAGTTCATTTGTGGTGTAGTTCTCTGGTGCCCATGACAGAACCACATTACCCAGAGGGCTGTTCTGTAATCGACTCCATGTGTTTTGCGGCCTTCACGTGCATATGTGCGTGCTTGAATCTGAGACTTGCTTTGTCAGTGCACCAGTAATAGTAGGTTTCTGTTTATAGATAGGGGCAAGGGGCGGGGGCACTATTTTAAGACACACAACAAGACTAGCTGATTACAGGCTCTCTGTTCTGTCTCTACCCTGGTTTTACTCCCCTTACCCACAGCTATCCCCTTCTGACTGTTAATTGTTTTCCTCTTAAACCTCTTTTTTTTCTTTCCGATCAGTCAGAGTTTTTATCATCCTCGGACTTCTTTGCACCTTGAAAACACCCCCTTAAACACTTGAATGCATGAAGGTGTGTGGTATCTTGTTGGTAGTGTGTCTGAAGATAGCTCTGCAGATACCCGAACTACAAACTTAAGCAGTTTTGCTTGGACCCAATGGTCTCTTGGACTAGGGATGGTGGTGCAAAGTCACAGAGTTGCGCCAAACTGTCTGCTTTGTGCCCAACTGTCAGTCCTTGTGGTTCTCCTGGGGATGTTTCTGGTTTTATAGATGGAAGAGTATAGACTCCTTCTACCCCTGTTTTTCATTTCAGAGAGAAGCAGACGCCAATCGTTACTACAGAACTGTGTTTGCATGTGTATTTGTGTATTTGCGTGAGAGTATTTTGGTGCTATGTGGCTATGAGGGGCTGGTTTGGTTTATGTTTGGAATGAAGCCTGATGTTTATCTTCCCAGGAAATATCTCGTCTACCCGCCTGTCCATGCAATTAGTCTCCAACAGTGAGTCTAATATAAGTAGCTGCTTTAACAGCTCTTGTTAATTTGGCACTAATTGTAAATATATGCAGCATTTTTCAGGTGTTGGTATTTTTTGCCATCTAATCTCTAAAACAGCAATAATGATTTTACATTACATTTGACATATTCTGCCTCTCACAGAAGTGACAGTTTTTCATCATAATTGTTTCATATTTATTTGAAGGCCATTTGTTTTTAAAATACAGAACATATATCTGCAAATCTACAATGATGGTGGTGTTAGGAGTGTAGTGAATCAACTGAAAGTGAAAAGTATTTCACAAGCCTTTCTGAACATGTGAACAGATTTTTAGGCTTAGCCACATCTATTTTCTGTCAGTCATTCCATTTCATCAGTTAAATTAGTGCACAGACTACAGGGAGTGCAATGTGAATGTGAGTTGTTGGTTATTTGTTGAGGATTCTGATTAAAACGCTAAGATAAATAATGATTGTATGCAGGCATTCAGTTCTATTCAGTGTCGGATGATGCAGTTGGAACTGGCAGCATCTGTCAGACTTAGTGAGTCCACTATCATCACCATCATCCAAACTCCCCCAGGGTTCGATCACATCACAAACATCACATCACAAACAGAGGGCAGCACAGGCTGGCACCGAGGTAACAAAAGCGTGAAAGTAAAACCTTTTCCTTGCTTTTATTCTGGTCTAACTTTGCCATGATTTCCCCTTCTCAGATGGTCACAGCCTCCTGCTGAAGGAACATAACTTCCTGATGGGATTGAAAGGGAGGATTTAAAGATTTAAGAGTTTTGGGAAGACACGATGAAAATGTTGAAGGAATCAAATTTCTCGAGACAAACAGATTAGTAAATTACCCATCAAGAATGTTTATCTAAGGGATGCAGTCAGTTGAAAACCAAGGATCAAAAAAAGGCAGAGTGGAGAGATTAGCATTTAATTTGCCTTTTAACCTGAAGAAGTTAAAAAGACATTTGAAAGAATGTGATTGATCTCATTGAGACTTCCCTTTCTCAGTGTACCAGAACATGAGAAGTGGATCATCCTTAAGCCCTCCTTTACCTCTTATCTTTTTAAAATGCAGAGATCCTACATGATGTGTGTACCTACTGGCATAATCCTTTGAAAGGCTTGAAGAAGCGGTCCTGCTGGGACGTTGAAACCAGAGACTGAAACACCTCCATAGAATTGTTAGCTGTGATGTCTTGTCCATGCTTTTTATAAATATCAGAAAGTTTTCTTGTTATGGATATTACCAAAAATATTATTTCATATTTTAAGTGTTGCAAAAGTGAAAAAAGAAAGAAAAATTGCTGATTTCCATATATGGAATTAAGTTTTCTATTGCTGCTCTCCTTACCATGATGTCTAGGTTTCTCTGTTAATTAAGACACATTTAAAATGAAATAACATGGGAAAAAATTAGTCCCAGTGTTGTTTCCTTCTTTGATACAATACAACGTATATGTACACAGTCTGAGAATTCACGTGTTTACAGGTTATTGTCCAATTTAAGCAAAAACATGTAATACTTTGCCGTTAGAAACAGATTTGGCTTGTTGTTGGAGGCCATGTGGAAGAGAGAATTGGGGGTGACAGCACAACTACACAACTTGGGTCCTCTCTGTAATAATGGTAAAAACCTGCCTCTTCCCTCTTAGATTTACTCAAATACAGTTCAAATGCTTTGTTAACAACCAGAATTCAGAATTTTATACTTTATGCTACTATCATCTTCAACTGAAAGATGGGCCTGGAAGGACAACATACACCAAAAAATCCATTCCACTTTAATGGAAAAAGACTCACAAACCAAGTACCACTGGAAGTCTCCAACATTGTATATGTCAAGAAGTCAGACTTACCGGTAATAGACAATGATGGCAAATCATTGTGGATAATTACTGTCAGACTGCACCCATCTCCACTCCTCACTGTCTCTCTGTGGCCCCTCTTCTGAGGTTACCACCTCATCACCTGTAACTAACCAAACCATAAAGGTTTCATTTAAACTTTTCCGGTGGCCTTAGTTTTCACCTGAAGTATATCTGTTTTACAACACCTATGGTGGCCCTAGTGTTTCGTCTCTCAGCACAATAGTAGCTGAAAGAAAGTTATTTTCCTTTTTGATGAAAATCTGATGCTGTTGATGTGATATAAGTGAAGCATGATGTAATTACATTACTCAGTGAAAACTGCCATCAAAGCAGTTACATTAGAGGCTAATTGCTGTTATTACAAGGATGAATAACACATGTTCCTGTAAGTTAACAAGTATTTTCAGATTAAAGTGTTATTGAAAAACCTCCTACCTGCTACTTTCACTTGTTTATACCAAGTTTGATCTACGGGATCCTGACTGAGTTTTGGAATTTGTATCACCAGTTGTAATTATGCAATCCTGCATCTTTGTCTATCCAAACTGCCATTAAACAGGGAGGACATGCCAGGACATGCTAGTTTGTTTGTGTGTATTTATATGTATACAAATTAAAAACGGTGAGAGTTATGTTCCTTTGTTGCTCTATTTGAATTCAAAGACATTTCAAAATACACTGAGCCATCATGACCAAATATAACCCTCCCCTTGTATTAACAGTGTTTAAAAATATATTCTCCTTTCTTTAGCAGAGGGAGCAAGACCCGGATACCCAGTGTGTGTGTCTCTGTGTGTATGTCGGTGTGGGTTTGAGAAGACTGGCACTAAAGGACTAAACAAAAGTATATATTTCTAGAATAATCCATACCTACTGTATGTGATACACCAGCATGGCATCACTAATTGAATGTTCTGTGTTTCCTTCAGTGAACAAGAGTGTTTTTGGAAATACTAGTTTCCTCTTATCATCAGAAGCTTAATTCCACACGTTGATTTACCTGCAAACGTTCAAACCTTGGGGCCATCACTTTGGAGGTGTGATGGAGGAGATGTGGTCTTTCTCCCCATCTCACAGCCGCACATGAGCTCAGTGGGTTTGTTCCCGGTTCTTGTCCCTCCTTCGTGTTGCTACAACCTTTATCGCTACCTCCACCCATTACTCCCTCACTATGTTCATCTTTCTCCCCTGCACACCACCCCCTTCTCATCTTCTCTCTCTGCTGTTTTTGAATGAATGCTCTCTGACTAGTGGAACATATGTTGCTGGTTGTTCAATACCCTCCCTCTGAGCGGGGGCGCGTCCCTGCATATGTGTGTGTCAGAGGGAGAGCGAGAGAGGGGAAAGAATGTCATAGGTGTGTTTGTGTGACTGTCCTTTTGTGTGTGTGTGTGTGTGTGTGTGTGTGTGTGTGTGTGTGTTCATTGAAACATATGCCTCCTGTTGCACATCGGCCATCTGTTCCTTGAATGGACTGATGGAGTGCTGCTGTTACCATGGCAATAGGCCATTCAGTCAAACAGTCCGTCAAGCACCGCCTGGCAATGTGTGTGTGTGTGTGTATTTATGTTTAGGAATTAACTGGCAAAGTGGAGGAATTCTCACATGTTAATGAAATGAGTTTGACCCTCCAAAGTCTCTTGTTCTTGTGATCCACTATTTTCTGTGGTCTCCTCATCCCAAAGATTTTTAATGACTATCTCAAAGAGATGTTTTCTTCAAACCTGCTCAACCAGCCAGAACATTCACCGCAGCACACAAAACACTTGACAACTCGATCCGTGAAGATTCAGCTCCTTATATTATCTGCATTCAGAACAAGACTTACTTTTATGCATAAAGAAATCACTTGTTGTTTTGTGTCTTTTTTTGCTCACCGTTGTCATCACAGAAACTATGAGAATTGAGTTTTCATTTGGGTGTTTTTGTTGCTTTCTCTTAATTTCTTTGGTGGTGTGGCAAAAGTAATTATGCTGATGATTAGTTCTGTAACAAGTTAAAGAAAAACAATGTCGTGGTTATGGAGTAATTTAAAGTTATATTTACTGCGCACACACTCAACACACACACACACACACATTGACAAAAGCAGTGAAAATGAATATTGGGTTTCAGCTGTCTCTAACCACCATTCTATTCATTTGCACCCTCATTTTAACCATTCAGCAGCCCCACCCTCTTTCCCTCTCTCTGTCTTTCAAACATGGACACACACTCTCTCTCTCTCTCTCACACACACACACACACACACACACACACACACACTGCTCCACCCGATGCGGTGGTCTGCTGGCCATATGTCAGCCCATCTCTAGTGAGACACCTCTACAGGGACCCCATTCTTTTGAATTTGTATCTGTGTTAATATATGTGTGTGTGTGTGTGTGCGTGTATGTTTGAGACAGAGAGAGAGAGAGGGATTTCAAAAAACATTAAAAGCCAAATCCACTTACCGTACCTTACATGTGTTTATGAGGTAGCAGGTGACTGTGCAGGAAACCAGCCAACCACTCTGTTTTCATTCTGGTCTCACTTCTTATCCACTGTTTTAATTGTTGACATTAAGAAAATAAGTCAAGCCCTTTTCATGCCACTGGAATTGTTCTTCCCACAATATCCAAGGAATTACTTTGTTGACGTTCATCAGCAGACACATGCACCAAAGGTCTCCACTGTGTGGACAGGAGAAATCTTCTTTCATACTACCACAAAAAAATGCAAACATGAATGGTTTCACAGGACAAGGAGGAATTGGAACCCTGAATACCCTTACATGAAATGAAACATCATTAGTTACCATAAACTTCACACATGTTTGATCTGTGAGCATCCTGCTTGTGTTTACAGACTGTGAAGTTATCTTAAACATATGGGATAAAGACTCGGGGTAGAACAATCGGGTCATGCAGTCCAGAGTAAAGATAATGGAATCATTTGTGTGATGGGCATGAAAATACACCAGTGAATAACAGCAAGAAGATTCAGAAGAACAGAAATAGTACTTTAAAGAAGTACTTTAAACTCAACCCTATCTCTCATCTGCAATAGAAGTTCATTTTGAATCATGCTTGATCTGTTGTTGCTGAGACCAGGATGGGTGGATGGATGTAAGTGCTGTAGATGGGGTAGTTCATGTTTATGAAACTGTTTCTTATAAAATATGTTTTGACTACAGTAACAAAACCATGATATCAGTCATGAACCCTGAATATAACTTCTCTTTAAACAGCACTCCTTGTTGGTATCTTTCTGAGTATTTTGCATCAGTAGGATTCAGTCTTGTTTCCTCAGCCCTCAAGTGGAGAAAGGAGTCTCTCTTCTCGGTTTGTGTACCCGTCAATAATAAGAAAAGAACCGGGCCTGTGAGTGTCTCAGTTATTCCAGTTTCCTTTAGCTGAATATTCCTGCATCTGAGCTTGGGTTTGTCTTCCCTCAGATGGACTGGCTGGATTCTGACCAGTTCTGATAACAAAATCTTCTGATTAATAAATCTGTAATTTTTTGATTTTATGCTATTGAACCATTGAGCAAAGGCAGTATTTATGAGCATGGTTATGATTGTTAAATTTGTGTCTAAGTTGAGCTGCAGAATCTACATTAAATAAATTATCAGTTGTCTGAACTCCCTGCTGTTGGAATGCTCAGTGTCTGTTTTGTGACATTCCTGTGTTAGCACCCATCATGACACTCCTCCCCCCTTACTAATTTACATCCTCTCTCTCTGTAATGGTTTAACCCTGCACAGATGATGTTGTTGAGAGTTCTTCTGAAGTGCTGATGGGTCACATGCATGAACGACAAGGTTAACAAGCAGTCAGGTTAGGGATGTGGGGATACAGGTCCAAAGGTACAGGCAAAGGTCAGCATAACAGGGAAATCCCAGAGCTCAACGCAGGGGCCCATACTGTATTCCTCAGTGGGGGGATTATTTTCTCCTTCTTCAGGTCTTCTTCACAGGCCATAAAACATGGTCTACTGCCCAAGATGTCTCTATATTTCCATGGAATTTTAAAATGACCTTTTCAATCAGGTGCTCTTTATAGCAGTATATAGCATATCTTTCACTGTTTTTAACACAAGGACGTGCAAATTTAGGTTATAAATTGGGTCAGACCTGCCCTGATTCTGTGTAAATCACAGTCACAGATGGGTGAAAACACTTTGATTACAGTTAAAGAATGAGGTTTTTGGGAATCTACATAACACTGCGTGCCTTTTTAATCAACCATCCTCACTATAAAACTATTGTGTTATTCTAATTTCTTTTGCTTGATTAAAATGGAAAAAAACATATTTGACTAACATCACAGTGGGTGAAAGCATAAACAGCGGCAAATATGATATTTATGTGTTACGAATCGAGCACCTCAAGTAGTTTCTACACTTAGGCCCCAGTAACGACTCTGGTGGCATCTGTGTCCTGTATCTTAACAAGATCAAGTTTAGAGAATTTGAGAAGGAAAATTTTAAAAATAGAGACCAATAGTTCTGGCTATTTGGAAATAAGTTAGGAAGAACCTTAAAATGCAGTAAATCTAGAAAACAGCAGCATACCTCTACTCCCTGACACTTGGAATGTGTTTCTGTGGAAACGGAAAGCAGATACCTCCAGTCCAGGTGGTAAAAGAAAACAATTTCATTTAATTTCCTCATATTAGTAACATGTCAGGTTGTAAAGAAACAGCATTAAAAAGATGAGGAAAAGTCACAGCTTTTACCAGACCTGCTGCAACATCAGTCATAATAGCCACACACTTTCTCATCACAAGGGGTGTGTGTGTGTGTGTGTGTGTGTGTGTGTGTGTGTGTGTGTGTGTGTGTGTGTGTGTGTGTGTGTGTGTGCGTGTGTGCGTGCGTGCGCGCGCGCGGTGGGGGTGGTATGAAGGGAAACAGTAAAAAAAAAGCTGATGACCCTTCAGCAGGTACATGCTACCTCATTCTGCTCTTTGATAAGCACAGGCACTTCCCTTTAACATGAAACTGTCAAACACATGCACACATGCACACACACTTTAATATTGCACATTGTAGCAACAACATTGAAAACCAAGATCGATGTTGGATCGTTGAATCTTGACCCAACCTGCTAATATTTGTAGTCAAATCAGGTGAAGCTGCACAGTTACACTTTGGAGATTCACATTTATTGTCATTTCTTGAAATAAGTGAGCAGATCACAGTGAAATAGGTTCAGAAGTTGCAGCACAATAGTACAAATGAGTCTTATCACCGCTTTAGTATGAATGCGTCAAAATGAACAGGATGTGTGTGTGTATGTGTGAGTGAGAGAGCAAGAGGGTACAACTGTACTGTACAATTACGCTCAAGAATATATTGAAAAACACATTTTTTACCCATGCGTTTTTGTGTGTATTAAGGGGTGAGTTACAGGATAATCTCCTAGTGTCAGTGAGGTGTGAACCCCAGACTTCTCACCTCCCACCCCCAACTTTACACCAGCCCAGGTGTTAAAGCCCCCACTGAGGTGACACTTTTTACAGGTCTAGGAAAGTGCTCCACTGCAGTGAAACACATGAGATGGACCATGTTAGGAAAACGCCTCTCCTCCTATGAAACATTTTAGATTGCCAGGTCTAGACCAGTGTGATAAATAGACATGGAAGCCTGGAAACTGTGAGCACTCCTCCTTTCTATCAGTCTGGTTGCTTGAAAACGGAAGCTAATTATGGAAAATCATTATCACGTGGAAGCTCATCTGGAATACTCACACCAGCACAGATTTATCTGTGTGACTACCTTCCTCTGCTATCTTCCTCTGCTCTACCTCGTCCTTTCCTCTCAAGATAATGAGACTCTCACTGCAGTGTGTGTGTGTGTGTGTGTGTGTGTGTGTGTGTGTGTGTGTGTGTGTGTGTGTGTGTGTGTGTGTGTGTGTGTGTTTTGTGTGGTGACAGTTTTGGGTATTGAATCATTTATTTTGAACAAATAGGATGACATCCTGAAGACCAGATTTTTTTCTCTTTCTCTTTATTGAACTTATGACCCTTTACAGCATCTAATATGTGTTGTTGTGACCTCTGTTGCCTTTTGTGTTTGGGTGCAGCGCAGCATAACAAAGTATTCCAACATACAATACAAACATTAGGCCAGAATATAAACATTTGTGAGGGATGGCAGCCAAATGGTTGTGGATTTGACCTCAGGCCCAGCGGGTCAGTGGTTCAAATACCTCAACTACCCTCCAGACAACATGGAGGAGGAACAACAATGCTTCCATATTGACACAATAGATCTGTTCTGCAACCTCGGTGCCAGACTGAGGCTTATATCTATGTATGCAGCAGCTGCAGTTCATACAGTATGCATGGCATGCATCGGATTTTCCTCGTGGAAAACTTACATGGAGATAAAAATAAAACAGAATCTGCAGCAGAGAAATCCCAGCTGAGTCCCAGTCACACAAACATTGAGGCTTTGTTAAATACATCAACAAGTCATTGTACTTTAGCTGATGAATTCTGTATCTTTATCTAAGACTAATAAAGCAGCTTATATTCTGAATGCCTGCTAATGTTACATGACAATAAAACTTTAGTTGATTAAAAAGTAGAAAAATATTTATCTATTTCCCAAGTAAACACATTCAAAATCACATCTAAAAAGACAAACACAGCACAAAAGTCCATGTTAATAAACCCTGATGTGTTTTAACCAGCGGCTATTCTGGACACATTTGCAACTGTCACATTGCACCTCAGTCAGCAAGAGCAAATCTACACATTTATTATTACAAACAGAATTAAACGAACTATCATTTCTCCTGCTATATAATATTTGTTTTCCCATTAAATGAAGGCTTGATGCCTCTCTAGTTGCCTGTAAACACAGGTTAGCGCCTCTGACAGACCCAATGTAAGTATAGCTGCCGTATAATTGTTGCTTCAGAAGGGTGTGACATGTGTGTGGCAAATGGTTGATGTTGCCATAATTGGTGTTATCCATTGTGCTCCCCCTATAATCTGCACTGTCCCACACAAGGAGCCCTCCAGGTGACAATTACATCACATCGCACTCCAGCAGAGTGCGATGTGATGGAAGTATTCATCACACCTGCCTGACTACCTGGTTTCCATTTAAAACTATTCAAATGAGCCTCCATTGAATTCCAGCTTTTGATGACCATCCATCCATCCATTTTTTGTTCACTGCTGCTTATTCTAATCAAGGTCACGAGGAGTGCTGGAGCCTCTCTCGGTGCTGACTGGGACGCAGGCAGGAATACACACTGGATAGGAGCCAGGAAAGATCAAAACCTCATGTACAAAAGAAATAAATAAAACAAAGCATCAGGGCAGCAAATTGTTAAATATAACCCAAGATTAAATAAACAATGGCTTTCATATTTTCATGACACTTTTACAACTGTTTACGCAAAAACAATGTCTGCATACCATATTGATTTATTGTCCTTTGCCACACAATTGAATTTTACAGGATGTTAACTTTATCTATACAAAACATGCATTTATAAAAGCCACCAACCACCTGTTAGTAATTATGTTAATTATGAACTTTCTATTATACCCAGCACCCCTGGAATGTTTACCACATACCACTGAGTTTCAGGAGCTGAAGTCCAAGATCTTCAACTCGAAATAACCCGATATTAGGAACGATGATAAGGCAGCAAGTGGCCATACGCTCATCTACCCTCCGTTAAAAGGAGAAGCAGATTTAATATGACTTTTGCCATGGATGAACGTGCGTCCTTAACTCTACCCGAGAAAGCAGTGGAGAAAGAACAAACGCGCCATCTGGTGTTAGATACATGAATTACATCGACAACTGAGCCCTGCATTGGCCTTTACTCTTATTCTCCTAAGTATAAGTCCTTAAAAAAAATGTTTTCTTTAAATTTCACCCCGCCCCATCCTTGTGTATTTTACAAAGCCTATACGGATTGTGAATATCCTGTACAACATAAACATTCTATACTGAATGGTGTTGCGGTTGTAGCAAATCAAACCTGAGAATGTCTAATGTGGTTTGTCTTGGAAAAAACTCTTCAGTCTAATAAGAGTGAAAGTAAAAGACTGGTTGATGTGAAACTGATGCCAAACAAGAAGGGCAATAATAAGAGGGAATCCTCACTGACTTGCTGATATCATCGAAGAAGACCCATCCTGTGGCACCGAGTGATTACAGGCCAATAGCACTGACCTCCCACATTATGAAGGTCATGGAGTGGCTGGTGCTGTCACACCTCGGACCTCTGGTGAGCCCTTTCCAAGATCCTCTGCAGTTTGCCTATCAGCTGAAGGTGGGGGTTGATGAAGCGGTCATATACTTGCTACAGAGGGCTTACTCCTCCTTGGACTGACAAAACACCACAGTGCGGGTCATGTTCTTTGACTTCTCTTCTGCCTTCAATACCATCCAGCCAAGACTGCTGAGGGCTAAGTTGGAGAACAGGCAGGTGGATGCTCCCCTTGTTTCTTGGATTGAGGACTATCTGACAGGTCGACCACAGTTTGTCAGACTGCGGAGCTGTGTGTCTGACCCCCGGATGAGCAACACAGGGGCTCCTCAAGGAACTGTGCTGTCCCCCTTTCTGTTCACCACCTACACAGCTGACTTCCAGTACCACCCTGTGTCATGTCACCTCCAGAAGTATTCACAATGGACAAGAGGAAGAATACAGGGACTTTGTGGAGAGTTTTGTTAGGTGGTGCAGGGAGAACCACCTGCAGCTCAACGTGACCAAGACAAAGATGGTGGTGGATTTCAGTAAAAGTAAGTCCCCACCCTTCCCCCTCTGCATTAGTGGGAAGGATGTAGAAATAGTCCCATCTTACAGGTTCCTGGGTGTTCAGCTGGACAATAAATTGGAGTGGTCCACAAACACCGATGCTGTCTACAAGAAGGCCATGAGCAGACTCTACTTTCTCAGGAGACTCAGGTCCTTCAGTGTTTGCAGCAGGATGCTCCACATGTTTTATCAGTCTGTCATGGCTAGTACCATCTTCTTTGCTGTGGTGTGCTGAGGAGCAGGCATTAAAGCAAAGGATGCCAACAGACTTAACAAACTCACTAAAAAGGCAGGGTCTGTTGTTGGCTGTAAACTTGCAAACTTGGACGAGGTGGTGAGGGACAGGATGGTGTTAAAAGTGCGGACAATCATGGACAATCCCTCCCAGCCACTCCATAACATAGTGGACAAACTGAGAAGCAGCTTCAGCAACAGACTCCTGCAGCGTCGCTGCTCTAAAAAACAGTACAGGAAGTTGTTCCTGCCGTCTGCCATTAGACTGTATAATTCATCTATCTCTGTCAGAGCTGCGCTCTCTTAACTGGATTTATGCATCAGCTCAGGTGCCCTCCAAACCCATTCAATTACAATAATTGTTTAATGTTTATGTTCTAATCTTATTTCTATATTATTTTATATTTATGTAAATATTCTTATAATTTATTCTTGTTTTTATCTCTATGCCTAGGTACGTTCTAATCTTATTTGTATTTTATTCTATTCTATACTTTGTAAATACACCTTGAAGAGAATTGTCTTTATTTTATTATCATGTGTTGTACCATATGTTTCTGTTTTCTGTTATAAGCACTTTAGAAGTTAGGAATAGTAGAATGTTTAGTAAGTGGAATAAAGATAAGCAGTCAGTGTCACAGCCCCTTTTCCCCAGTTCCCTCCTGTCCCAGTACTTTTCCACTGCCCTGCTCACACCACACCCTCTGATCACCACACCTGCTCTCAGTCACTGATCACCACACCTGCTTTCAGTCACTGATCACACACCTGCTCTCAGTCACTGATCACACACCTGCCCTCACTCATCAATCAGCTCACCTACCAGTGTATATATTCTCCAGCCTCACACTCATTCAGTGCCAGATTGTTCTTCTGCTTTCATGCGAGACTTTCCAGCATTGTTTCCCTGCTGGATTACCCGTTACCGACCCTGCCTGTTCCCCGGACAACCTACCTGCTTTCTGCCCCTGACTACGACTTCTGCCTCAGCGTCTCTGGTTCCTGTCTGCTCACCTGGTTTAGACTTCTCCGCCCGGCCCCGACTTCGCTGCTGCTCGTCCCACTCCCCGAGCCTGCAACCCATAGACTTTGTGCGGGCCCAGAGCCTGAAGAACGGACTATTTCCTGTGTTTCCTTGTCTGCCTGAGTTCCTGTTTGCCCGTGTGTTAATAAAAGTCATTACTACGGTCCAGCTTTCCAGAGTGCTGCATTTGGGTCCAAACTGCACCCGTCACAGTCAGTTGACCCTTCTTTGACATGAATACTGCTTAGACAGTTGGAGACAGTCAGACGGAAAGTGGTAGACCCCCATCGTAAAACGTGACAGAATAGTTTACTGGTGTGGATAAGTTCCTCGGCAGGAATGACCTCTGACCTGGCTATCTGGGAAGAAAATGGAGAAGAAGGACTGCACCAACACCAAATGAGGCGGGAAGAAGAAGATGAGGTCATCCAAGAAGAAGGACTGGATTGGACTGAATTAGCATCAATAATTTACATATGTTGTTCTATAAAAGACTGGGCCAAGGGATAGTTAGGGGGTCAGACTTCATGCCCTGACAATTGACTCTGTTGTTTGTAGGGTTATGAACTGGCCCAGGGTTCTGTAATATTTGTATCTTGAATTCATTCTATTGTAAATACATTTTGAAATTGGCATTTGTTTACTTGAAGTCTTCATTTAAAGAACACGCGGATTGGCAGTGACACACGAGAGGTATTGCAATCCAACAACCTGCTGCTATTTTCCTTCATGTCTATGCTGCTATTACAATTCAATTTCCCTATGGGGATGAATAAAGTAAATCTTCAATCTTGAATTATGTGAAGGCTTATCGACATGGACCGAATTACCTCCAAAACTTAAAGCCTGCACACGTTTCCAGTCTGTCCTCGCCACTGCTTGATGTTTAAAATAGCCCGGTCATGTTTACTGGTTAATAACCACCCCTTTCCACCCTCACCATCCCTTAAAAGACCTCACCATCCCTTAAAAGATTATAGATAGATAGATAGATAGATAGATAGATACTTTAAGGTCAATTCACTCCATGTTTTGAACATACAGATGAAGATGTAAAACTGAAATTAAAAATTAAAAATGAATAGAATAACAATGTAAGTAAGGCAAAAAAAAAAATTCTCGCAGCCCTTCCGTGTCTTTCCCAACTGGACTGGAGAAGTTTGTTGCCCCCCCCTCGCTCGACCCGCCGCTCGTTACACATGGTTCCGCACGTCCGCTACTGCCGCAGCTCCTCCACGCACCAAGACCGTGAACGCAACACGAATGTACTCTTGTACTTTAGAAACTCTTAAAAACAAAAATACACGCCGACAGTACCACACCTATGCGTGTTTAGTGTGAAACTCATAAAGTTGGTCTTTTCTGTTTATAGGAGCACTTTTCTTTGTCATCATAGCGACCATCTTTCGCAAATAGTATACATTTTCTTTAGATGTCGAGTCAACAGTTCTGTGGCATGCAAAAGATGTGACGTCTCAGTGGTTTACTTTTCCCAATTGCTTGTTTTGAAAACGCTCGATACAATTTATGATTGCATACATTTAACAAATCAACTCTCCTAAAGGTATAATAATGATGATCACAAAGTAACTGCATTTAGATTTGTAGACGGTGACAGTATTAGCGGGTTGAGGAGCTGACGGTTAATGATTAGTTGTGTCGTTACTGGTGCTTTATACAGTACACTGCTTGATCACTGTATCTGCTATGAAGATAAAAATGAAAAACCTTTCTCTCAGGGGTAATGGTTCGTTATCACATATTTGCTGCATTCTGACATTCTGACAGCAACAAACTAGACCATCAGTGCCATTTGCTCTCACGGTCACTGCCTCCGTGTCACAGTTCTGCACTTCCAAGGACAAATGCAGACTCACCTGCAGAAGATACACATCCTGAAACGTTCAAAGATGAACGTTGAAAACCTTCAAAATTGTGATCAGACTCATTTACAGCCGTAAAACGTTGATTTCACCTTTTCAGATCAACTATCAAGTAAAAAGACATTACTTTGGGCCCAAATACTTCTCGTGCGTTTCTGTTGAGAATCTTATCCCGACTTGACGTTCACCATTTTTTCTTAGTTGATTTAGATCACGTTTGTTGTTCTTTCAAGTAAAAAAAGATGTGTGAAAATAGCGTTAGTTATTGTTTAAATACAGTGCTCGGTTAAAAAGGGGGAAATCCGCATGTCAAAGAAAAAACATTTATTTTGAATTTCTGTTTGAGTATCTGTTCCTTCTGCGTCTCTGGGCCGAACGTCTGCTGACCGATGAAAAACACCCGAATCTGTACAACCATGCGCGGCAGGATTACAAAGACAACTTGAGAGGACATCTGTCATGGAAAGAAATAGCTGTCCTGGCTCAACCCCTTCGTCAAACCTAAAGGGACAGTCCTGGGAGAAACTCATGAGGTGTGCCCCAAAAAATTACAACATACATTTCAAACTCACAAAAATTACCTTTTCGATCACTTGTTGCATGCAAACGTGGAATAATGAATTTTAACAATATCTATCAACTATTTTACTAAAATCACATCACGTATCTTAATACTCTCTTAATTTGTGTTATTTAGTTCTTTAAGCTTATTTATTTATTTATTTGTTTATTTGACCAAGTTCTCCTTTGACGTTGAAACGGCCTTCAGAACATCCGGTGTGTTTTACAAAATAAGAGCATTTAGACAAAACATTGCATCTCCTTTCTTATTCGTCCGTCCGTCCGTCCGTCTGTCTGTCTGTCTGTCTCTCTGTGTGTGTGTGAACAAAATAACTCAAAAAGTTATGAAAAGATTTTAACGAAATTTTCAGGAACTGTTGACAGCGATTTTTGGTCTTGTAAATTTTTAAGTACCGGTAATTCATTTTGACAGCACTGCAAACCTTTAGCATTCACCACATTCACACAACATTCAATCAGAGAATCTAACATAATATTTTTTGGAATAAAGGTTAAAAGACAAAATAAAATACAAATTTTATTCAATGAATCTAGCAATGAGTAATTAGTTTCATATTTCATATTTGATTAATAATTGTATAAAAAGTAAAGGTAAAAGGTTGGGAGCACACTAAGAAGTGGGCAGGTAAAGCTTATTACCCTGGTGTTATTATCACTAACCGAGGACTAACTCTCCTGTTTGGTGGTCCACAGGGAGCTGGGAGTAGGGATAAGCTGGAAAACGAGGATGGGACGGTGAAGCATCATTGCTTATCTGTTGCTGCTTCCAACATTTCTCCTCTGTAGCCAAACATTGAGGTGACACCTCAGAAAAGTGGGAAGCAAACTGCCAATGAGCCTGAGCTGACTCCCACAGAAACTCTCAGCTCCGTCCTCAGAGATGAAGATGAGCTGTTCCTGCTTAGCCTGCTCCCATCGATGAAGAGGCTCAACATTAAAAAGAGGATGGAGGTACGGATGAAGTTCCAGCAAGTGCTTTACACTGCAGAGTTTGAGGAAATACTTTTTTAAAGGAAATTCTCCAGTCCTCAAACTGTAAATATCCTTTCAACATATACAAATGGATTCGATTTATTGGTGATTCTGTGCCCAAAGTATCAGCCTGATTCTTGGTGATTTATTTTCTGGTCTTGTTTAGTTTTGACGAAATTATGTGTTTAAAATAATTTTAAGACAGATTAACACACATGTAGAACATTCAAATAAGACAGACATAAGAGCCTACAGACACGTGGTTGAATTATACATGATTACATGGAACTATCTGTGTAATAAACAGATTAAAACATTAACATGTTTTTTCCCTAATGCTGAATCTAGGGAGGGAAAGGAGTAAATATCTGATGTAATGTCTGACAGAACTGGAATAAGGCGGCTTTATCATGTGGTTCGTCGTGCAGGTTCATTTGAAAGCACCAGCAGGAGAACAGAAGCTGTTAGTCTCATCGTTGCTGCAAATGAGACTCACCACGGCCGTCATCGTTGAACTTGATGAGGAGGTTGGTGCTCTGCTGCGATGTGCAGGCGTGGCTCAGCAGGTTGAAGAGGAGGGGGCTAGGCACACGTCTCTGGGGCTTCCCCTGGGGCTGATGCTGGATCTGTTGCTGCTGACCCACACTGCCTGTGGTCTTCCTGTCAGGAAGATCAGCAGCCAGGTAAACAGTAGGGTGTTCAGACCCAGGAGGGTGGTAACCCTGACATCCCCAGTCAAACGATTGGACCAAAATGTGAACCTGAAGGGGTCTATAGGGTGGCAGCACAGAATTGATGAATTCACAAAATTCATGGCTAGCTGTTTGAAGGGTCTAGTCATGAAGTCTGTAGATAGTGTATCTCCTGATCACCCTCCCCCCTCCGATACAGCTGTTGATGGTGCACATCTGTATGTTCATCTGTCATTGTCATCTCCATCCATCACATTCATGGGAAGTTTCTGCGTGAATGCCAAAATGATTTCCTTCCTACCTTTATGCTGCTGCCTCCACCCAATCAGTTCTCTCCCTCCCTGTGTATGCTGCGATCCCTTTCCTCCCCCTCTGCTGCGTTACCCCCTCCCCCCTCTACTGTGCTTCCGCCTCACTTGTCATTGGGTGCCGTGTGGGGTGATGGTTGTGGTTTCTGCTTCACATGCACAAAGCTCGGCAGAAACCTATTGCTTCATGCTGGGCATCCTTGAGCAGGGCATAGACTTATATTGGTGCGTGTGCAGGAGCTTCAGGTATCAGGACTACGATGCTGCCTGAGGTAAGAGGCTGACACGCTAAGATACTGTGAATGTTTACAATAACACAGCTAACAGTATTAAGTGTAGGTTCTCAAGTTATTTAATTATTGTCTAAAATATATTTAATAATGTATAATATAAGATATGTATATATATTCTTCTTACCTATTTTGTATGATAGTATTGTGTTAGAGAATAAAGGAACGATGAATCATTGTGACGAAGCACAGCACTATTGCACTTGCACTTGCAGAATGAAGGGGAGAACACCCATTAGATGTTCTGAGTCTGTAATATGGAGGGGTGTGGAAGCTATACGGTCATCTACTGCATGCAGCAGAGTGGTGTTTCTTTAGGTGTGGTTCAGAGATGAGAGTGGAGAGAGGAAGCTGTTAGAGGACAGGGATAAAGTGACAGAAACAACATCATACAGATAGAACAATATGTTTAGTGGTGGTGTATTTTTTTAAACTGTTCTCAGCAAATTGGCAGGCGGGAAAGAAGAGGATGTGCTTTTTTTTAATGCTGACAAATCCATATCAAACATTACAATGAAAATTAAATATAGCTGAATAAAGGTTCAGGGATATTGCCATGCTTTGTTCGATAAAAAAAATAGTCAACAGCAACAAAGCCAACAGCAAGTTCTGCTTGGACTGTAAGGGGAGAATGGGGTTGTGCTGACCAATATCATTTTCCAAACGGAGGAAATTTCATGACTATTTTGGAGAAAATTAAGGGTTTATTGGGTTTCAAAAAGCAATGGCAGAAATTAGACGAACGAACACAAGACGAACACAACAACACCAAATCACCTCACATCCCATGCAGCAGACATCCCAGCGTCTTTTGAAAGTGGTTTAATCTGAGAGGATTATATGTTATCATTAAATAGTGCAGCGAGAGCTGCTATGTGTGCAGAGTAGATAAATAGAGTTGGTTTGGTTTTAGTTCCACTGTGTGTTTTGTTCTATACTGTCCCGTTCAGCTCAGTTGAATCCGAGTACTTCCAGTGACACCTGAAGGAACCCATCCCGTGTGAAAAAGCCAGTGTTTCAGAAGAAGCCACCCGATTGATGGGAATCTCAACCTCTGTGGAAAAAGAAGGTGGTCTGGAGCGGACCAACACAGGACTCAATTGATTTGTCATAGTATTTGGATGAGGACAGCCCAGTGGATATGTACTCACCCCAGAGTCTTCACCGCTGGGGCATCACTCACAGTGAGAGCATGGAGCGCTTAGCCTACAGCCAAGGTAAACTCACCTTTGCATGGGTGACCTTTTTCAGTAAATATATCTGATCCAACATACTTGGCAGCATGGTCATGTTGTTTACTATTTGCATAAAACCTCAAGTTCACTGGTTTAAGCAAATCAACCTAAATATTTGCTCTGTGAAATATATTTAGAGACTTCATCACAACTTTACCATTTTATACACCAGACTAATAGGTAGGATGCTGAATTAATTGGATGCATTGAGGAAGTAATCTGCAGCTAATGAGACTGGATAAGAAGCATTCTGTTATGTGACACTACTTTTAGCGTGCTTGAGTTGTTCTTCCTGTTCACTGCATCTGTGTGGGTGTTCGAAATTTCCATTGCTATTCACATTTTCTCAATGAATTTCTTACTTTCAAAGAAATTACTTTGGTCACAACTGGAAACATCATGGTCCACATTTTCATTCAAAAAACGCCAACATTTAGACGCAAAACAAAAAACAATATTGAAGATATTTCAACAAAAACATGAAATGATAGTAAAATGTACAAAACATACAAAATCCTTAGAATACACCTTAATATGCATTAAATCTGGAAGTTGGTAGATTACCTAAAATTACACGAACAGCAATATAAATGGCAAAGAATTTGGTGGCCGCACCACATAAGTGGACAATTTAGTAGATCACATATATGAACACGTCAAATATCGTATAATAGTATACAATGTGTATGTATACACATGTATACACTGTCCAATGCAGTATTCTGTTTGAGCAGTAGTGGGCAGCTCGTCCATAGCACCAGGGAACTGAATGACGTCATGCTGCCCTTTGTGTGTCTCGTGAGTATTTTTTGACACCGCCCCTCCGTGAGGACAGCGGGAGCGTCGCGGGAGGCTGCTGTCTGTTCCGTTCGCCGAACATAAACAAACGAATTCCAGACTGCGATGTACAGAGAGGTCTGTTAACGCGTCCAGGTCGGTGTCCGAGCCTTTTCCGCTGTCGCAACCACGTAAACGCCCGTCGGTCATTAACAGTTGACGCTACATTTCGACGACTGTTTTTGTAGCTCCACCGGGCTGCTGTCACAACTTCGGAAGGAGGTGCTATTAGGGGATTTTTGTCGCGGGGAAAATTATTTATCAAGCTAATGCTCGCTAACATTTAGAAAGCCGTATGAACCAGCGCCGGACAGCTAAAACGTGTTTCAGAGCTACGCGAAGATGGCATCGTCCGCAGACCACGACCTGGTCCTGTCTGAAGCGGACAGCAGCAAGGAGAAAGGTCAGCTGTTTGGGATTTTAAGGCTGCAGGAGGAAAAAACAGGATCTGGGGATAAATCAAACAGCACAGCAAGAGGAGGAGGCGGCGGTGGTGGTGGTGGAGGAGGAGGAGACGGCCGATGGCAAGCTCCGATCTTTGCTTTGGCCAGGAAAGCATCCGAGACCATTTCGGGCAGCATTCACGTCCTTCCCAAAGTGTCGGAACATAGGACGTCTCTGCCCGGGGAATGGGCCGTCCAAGGTAGGGAGGATTTATCATCAGAACGCGGTTCCCAATATTAGGCCTGATAACGTCAAGGAAATGAATGTTTGTGTGATTACATACTGTTATCAATGTTTAATAGGACGACCAAGAACAGCCAATGCAGCCAGTTGCTGTCTGGAACGTGTGTTTGCGTGCTTGTGTGTATCTGGAACATTTTTCTATCTTTCAACTGCAATTCTCATCACTTTGACCACGGCCTGTGTGTGACCACGTGATTTTTCAAAGATCTATGATTTAAAGGTTCAGTCTCTCCTCTTGGGATTTCTACACGGTTTGGCAGCCTACAATGCAAATATATATGATTATGCCTTTTTTATTCATTGTTGTATTATTCCTTGTGCTATTATGTGCACGATTTGGAAATACAGTATGTTTTTATTAAAAACAAATTATGGCTGACATCTGACATCTCAGGGTTTTATTTTGTTCTAACATATCTACAAAATAACAAAGCCAAGATGAAAGTGGATCTTTATAATGAACTTAAAATTCAAACAGCAATTGCTTTGAATATTGTCATTCGGTAGAAGTCACATGGTGACAGATGCCATCGTAGTCTAGCTGGTTTTTCTGTATGTCAGGGAAGTCGGCAGGGCATCAGACTTTGCTAATGTATAGGACCAGAAGTGCAGACAAACAATGAATAAACTCTTTTATCCCCCATTTTTTAATATATTGAGAATCTCAAACAGGATTTATGGTATGAATGACAGAAGGTTACCATTTTTATATGTTGCAGCCCTGCGAGACCCCATGACGATGGAGAGGGCCAACCTGCTTAACATGGCAAAGTTGAGTATCAAAGGGTTGATCGAGTCGGCTCTGAGCTTTGGACGAACTCTAGACTCAGACTACCCACCCCTCCAGCAGTTCTTTGTAGTTATGGAGCACTGCCTCAAACATGGCCTCAAAGGTGAAAGTAGGGAAGAGATTTTAAATGGTGTCACACTGGGATTTTGTACTTCATCCACAATGTCAATCCAAGACACTCCAACATATTTTTTGTGTCCCTCCAGTAAAGAAGTCTTTTCTGGGTTTTAATAAGTCTCTGTGGGGTCCTCTGGAACTGGTGGAGAAACTGTGTCCTGAAGCAGCGGAGATATCGGCGTCTGTCCGAGATCTGCCTGGACTCAAGTAAGGAGTCCATTCAAATGTGCAGCTCAAGAGCAACCTGATAGAAATATAGGCTCATTGACTTACTTTCACTTTATTTTTCTTTACCCTGCCTATTTCATTCTTTACATTAATTTCACTTCCTTGTTTGTAATTGGGTGATATGGGTTGAATTATTTACAGGCACCTACATTATTTGGGATACTCTTGTTGTGTTCTCTGGCCTCCTGCATTATTTTTTATTTCAATATTTTATAATTATGTCGAGCTGCCAGTCATAATGGAACATTGTTAATGTGTTGAGTCGAATCCAGGTGCAACAAAAAAGGGAAGAGTGTTTGGAAACTGTTTCCTTTGATGGTGCTGAGTCAGGTGCAGTGCACCAACCATCACTCAGTTTGTGTTAGTTCACTTTTAACAATTCTGCAACAGTTCTGTGTGTGTGTGTGTGTGTGTGTGTGTGCGTGTGTGTGTGTGCGTGCGTGCAGGACTCCTTTAGGCAGAGCAAGAGCCTGGTTGCGTCTTGCTCTCATGCAGAAACGCCTTGCTGACTACCTACGACTCCTCATTACTAGGAAAGACCTGCTCAGGTGTGCATGTTCCCACAATAAAACTCTTCTGTCTATCAGGAGGCACATTTAATTTAAATCATACAGTGTACATTATATATCTGTTTCTGAAAAAGTCATTAACTGACGGTTAAAAATTCCAGGACCTGAGAAAACTTTCAAAACTCCCAAATATGATTTACTTTATTAACGTTTAATAACAATACTGACACTGTGGTGTGTGTGTTGTGTGTCTGTCTAGTGATTTCTATGAAAATTCAGCTCTGATGCTGGAGGAAGAGGGGGCAGTAATCGTGGGTCTGCTGGTGGGTTTAAACGTCATCGATGCTAATCTGTGTGTCAAGGGCGAGGACCTAGACTCTCAGGTGAGAGATTAGATCCTTTAAAGTAGTGTTTGTCAATGGGGCAGAGATAATTACTTGTTTCAAAGAAAATAACACATTTACATGGAATGTCTTTTCTACCAGTTCAGTTAAAAATACCAGCCAAGAATTCTGTTATTTTTGACGATGTTGATGTAGATGTCGATATACAGTAGATGAGGCGGCACAAATGGAGACTAAAACACATTATTGTTCCCTACGGGTTCAGTTACTATAGTTGGAGCTATCAATATGATGGAATTTTGTTTAAATCGATGGAGCAAAATTTTGATTTATTTCAGTTAATTTATATTCTATGGTTTGTATATAAAATATAAAGTCAAGTCGCCTTACTTGCCTAGTATTTATAGCTGCAAACAGATGATTTACAGTTTTATAAGGTCTTAACTCTCTTTTTTAGGTTGGGGTGATTGACTTCTCACTGTACTTAAAGAATGACATTGATGACTACAGAAGTGAGGAGAGGTACGATACTGCATTTGTTTATCAGATACACCCATTAACACTAAATGTAATATAGAGCTCCTGTTTCCGTGGCAACAGGAACAGCCAGATTGCATCTATTTTGGATCAGAAAAACTATGTAGAAGAGCTGAACCGCCAGCTTAAGTAAGGATCTTTTTTCTATCTGTAAATTAATATTTGTGTACTGTGCATAATTAATATTTTTACACATCTAATTCCACTGTCTTATATCACCTTAAATTCAAGCGTGTTTAGATTTTACAACATGCTAATGTCCAACATGTCTAACATGTAATCACAGCATTAGTTACTATTTGATTAATTGAACTATCAGGTTTCAGACTGTCATGAAACAGTTCAGCTTCCTTTTAAGCTATATTGTACCTAATTACTGTGTATTTGTGTTTAGTTCCACAGTCCATGGTCTTCAGGGCAGAGTGGATTCTCTTGAAAAGTCCAACTCTAAACTCATAGAAGAGGTAAGTTCCATGTTTTAAGAATGACAGTATGGGACAGTCAGTTTTTGATATCTCGCCTCATCACTCATTTTCTTTTATCCCTTTTGGGGTCACGGGGAGGGCACACATTGGGTGAAAGTAGGGCCCACCCCTGGATGAGTTGCCAGTTCATCGCAGGGCCCTATATGAGCATTTGTGGGTTCAGTACTTTGCTTAAGGGCACCTCGTCAGTGCTCTAAAGGTGTTCTGTCACCTTCCCATGCTACCAGAACACCTTCCATGTTTTGTCTGCACTTGGGCTCGAACCAAGAACCCTCCGCTTCTCAGCACCGCTTCCCATTAGACTAAGCGGGTCATAGGGCGGAGCATTTCTGGATATAAGCATTTAAAAGGTTCTATTCAGTTTGTTTGAGAGTAATCAAACGTTACTTGGTGTTCAAACTGGCATTTATCCTGCCTTTACTGTAAACCATGATTCACCTGTTGATTTGTTTTGTGCAGTTAGCTATTGCCAAGAACAACATCATCAAACTACAGGAAGAAAACCAGCATCTGAGGAGTGAAAACAGTCTCATTCTGCTGAAGACACAGCAACAATTCGAGGTACACACATGCACCATCACCTCAATTTATATACCGTAATTTCCGGACTATAAGCCGCTACTTTTTTCCTACACTTTAAACACTGCGGCTTATTCTAGGGTGCGGCTTATTTATGTTTTTTTTCGTGGCGCACTATCACAATTATTGTGAATCAGTCATTTTTACTAACCCTCATCAACGTGGAAAATACTAGAAGAAAAGCATATGATGCGGCTTTTAAGTTAAAAGCGATCACTCTGGCGGTTGAAGAAGGAAATTGAGCTGGCGCATGTAATCTTGGCATACATTACGGGGAGAAGAATCAATGGGGAGAAGGTGGAGACACCTGCCCGAAGAACTGATCAAAAAGACTACAAAAGCTTTTAGACGTAAACATCGCAGGTGGCCTGAGCTTGAAAATGTTCTGGAAGACTGGGTGAACATACAGAGAGCAGGCGGCCGCGGTGTTTCCGCTGTACAAATCAGACTGAAGGCAAAAGCGATCGCCACCGCGCTGAAAATAGAAGATTTTAGAGGTGGGCCATTGGGGAGTTTTAGATTGTTCATTGTTTGAGTAAAAAAGCATAAACAATGTAATTTGTGTGTAGCTGATACAAACGTATATTTCAAGGTAGCTGCATTACAGACACCATTAGAAAAAAAGCATTTACCGGTACAATATATTTATGTTGCTAAGCGGATTAAATTAAAAGAAAAGTTAAAAAATCCTGACGTGATAAAAATTGGATTTAAGGTCTCTGTATAAACATACAAGTGAAAAGAGTGGCTGTTGTTTCTTACCTGTCTGTTTGTCACTCGTCAGTGACTCGTCTCTTACAGTAATAAAAACATATACCGGTACTGAATGTTTTCGATCTAATATTACTACGGATACCTGCGGCTTAAAATCTGGCGCGGCTTGTATAAGTACAAAATTGATTTTCTTTCTAAAATTAGATTATGTGGCTTTTAATCAGGTGCGCTCTGTAGTCCGGAAATTACGGTAAGCCCTAGCAAAAACAGGCTTTTTTTGTTAATGCTTGTCACCGTTTATGACTACAAAAGTAAGGGAAATGATGTAGCTGGAATGTTCTTCGTTCTGTTCACCCAGGTGACCCAGGGGGATGTGTTGGTGGAGAGGGACACATATAAACAGTCCCGTCAAGGTTTGGATGAGATGTACAATGAAGCTCGAAGGCAGTTAAAGGAGGAATGTCAGCTCAGACAGGTCAGCATTGAGCTGCCCCTATGAAACAGCCAGCAAACCTGAAGCTGTGGTTTATGTAAATCTTCATATGTGCGGTCTTATTTTCAGGATGTGGAGAATGAATTAGTTGCTCAGGTGTCGATGAAACAGGAAATGGAGCTGGCGATGAAACTTCTTGAGAAAGATATTCATGAAAAACAGGTAAGCCCCGTGTCACCCAGATTCATGAGACATCGTTTCACACCAGATGTGCATAAGCGTAAATATTCAAGCAAGATAAAAAAACCCACTAGGGGCTAATTTCCTGAGATAGAGTTAGATGCTTTGTAAAAGAAAATAAAAAATCTCTGACGAGCGTCTTCTTGCTCAGAATAGAGTAAAGATCTTTTCAGCTGCTGTTCCCTCATCTCCGGTTACTCTGGTTGCAACCTTGTCACCACAAATACAAATCAAATCAAATCAGATTTTATTTATATAGCGTCTTTTACAATCAAAATTGTTTCAAGGCGCTTTACAGAATCCCAGGGCCTAACCCCAGACAAGCAGCAGTGGCAAGGAAAAACTCCGCTTTAACAGGAAGAAACCTTAAGCAGGACCAGGCTCATGTAGGGGGACCCTCCTGCTGATGGCCGGCTGGGTAGAGAGAGGAGAAGGGGGAGGTAGAGAGATGAGAAGGGGGAGGACAGGTAGAGGAGAGAATAGGGAGAGGAGAGGAGAGGCAATCACCCCTGTTTTTCTAGGGTGCTAATTAGATGTTACCTTAGTGACCATTATTTTTCCAGCTGTCCACACTGAAGACATAACATCATTTTACCGACTAGACTCTGTTATTAAAATATTTCAGTGGTTGTTGTGGTTGCTATTTTTGGTTGATCAAATAGTATACAAAGTGTTTAAAGAGCAGATCAGTGATGGAATTTTAATGAAACAGCCGTCAGTGAAACCAGAGGGACTTTGGTGGACATGGACAGGATGTGATCAGTACCTTTTTTGATCAACAGGACACACTGATTGGACTCAGGCATCAGCTGGATGAAGTCAAAGCCATCAATGTTGAAATGTACCAGAAGATGCAGGTACAAATCCCTGACAGACTAAAGATTCATACTGTTTGCATGTCAACAGTGTGTGAAACTGATGCACACAGTTGGCTTCTTTTCCGAGGTAGTTTTGTGAAACTGAGGGCACTGAACTGAGTTCTCTTGCCATCAAAATTGGAAATTATTACTGCTAATATCACCTTATTAGGTAATTCCTTTTTGCCAGGCATCTGATGATGAGATGAAGAAGAAGAACGATATGATCGGCCGCTTGGAGGAGAAGACCAATCAGATCACCGCCACCATGAAGCAACTGGAGCAAAGGTGAGAGCTGCTGCCTGTACAGACATGACTCACAGGATTGTTAATCTCCATCATAATTAATTCCAGAATTGCACCCACTATTTAGCTAAGTTTATATAAATTTCACACTTTAATGTTTTTTATGAAACGATGTTAGCGTGGCCTACTCAGTCTCCCATAGAGAGGGTTAAGAAAATACTACATTTTGAAGCTGAGGCATTTGTATTTTGTGTTTGTTCTGTGATCTTATGTTAGCATTCATGCACCATACCTCTGTGTCATCAGCTCCACATAGCTTAAGATCATTTTAGTTAACTATTGCTGCTGCTTTTAAAAAAAAAATGTCTTTGGCTTATTTAGAACGACAATTTCCTCCGATTTAGCTAATTTGGGGTAATGTTCTGAAGCAAGCCACAGAAAAAAACAGTGGGATGGAGAAATAATTTGAGTCTTCTCACAGTTTCAGTGTTTTCTCTCGGAGCAGAATTTGTCCTCATTATGTCTTCAGTACGTTTTCATGCATGGCTTAATGGAGCTTTGCTCGAAATTCAACTTTGGTGTCTCGTGGAATTCTGTCCACAGTCTCAGTTTACATGAAAACTTGCCATCCTCAACACTATGTGGCCACTGGAGTCGGGCAGAAGACCGGCATTGTGGAAAACAGGATGATGGAAAATTGTACAGTTTTCTTCATCTTGTCCATAATTATTAGTTATCTATTTTGCGGATAAGATACACACTATCTCTGGTGATCACGGTGATTTCAAGAGATGTTTTTTTTGTTGTCTGTTATTATTAAATTAGATTTTTGCATGAAAACAATTGATTTCCATTCACATTATCTGGGTTGTTGGATAAGGAGAATTCTGCTATCAGTTATTGTTTGACTCAGGCAATAATTCAATACCGTAATAGTTTTTTGCAAGTGTCTTGTAAACATACTGACTGTCTCTTCAACGCAAGTGGTATCAGATCGGATTCTTATCTAAAATGAAAGCACGGAAATAATTCTCTTACCAGCTTCTAAAATCAAGGGTGATGATGCAGAACGTCACACAGAATACTGCTCTGCCACCTATGATTAGTTCAGTGCCAATTATTAATGAATTGCCATTATGGTACACCCCCAAATACAGAAAGAGGAGCTATAGGAAATTTATCCTGTTCAGTTCCACAGAAGATATTTTGCTATATATGCATCCGCAGCTAGCTCAGTCATGTAGGATGTGCATGTGTTGGTACCTTGCTGAACACAGAAGACCTGTTGGGTGCAGTGATCCCTCATCACCACATTGTTTTCCCAGTTAACATGGTCCATTCCTCCCCTCTGTCTCCTGCTAGTTTGATGTGGCTCCATCCTGTTTTGGGTCGCATGCTTGGTTGTGAATGTCTGTTTTTTGCTGCTTTATTGCTTTAAGTTAGTAGGATGGAGATCCTGGGTTACACCCACTCGTTTAAAATACCGTATGTTGGTAGCATTTTGCCTCATTACAGTGGAACTCCATGCACGTGCCACACGTATGTATACATAGATACGAAGATTTGCGCTTGCTTTCTTTCTTCTGCACCAGTGCATGTGCAGAGCTGTTCAGGGGGGATATTCAGACCAAAGAAAGCTTGTGTGCTTGTGTTGTTAACAGTCAATCAAAGGGTTTAGTATAATTAGAAATCTGTTGTATTGACATCCTTTCTTCCTTCCTTTCTTTTCTTCCTCCCTTCTCTCCTTATACCCCCCCCTTCCTTCTTGTCTCTTTTATGCCATCCAACATTCATCACTCATCCCTCCCCCCTCCCATGGCTCATTGTACCCCTGCAGTGATAAGGATCTGCTGAGCCAGACTCGAACCCTGGCCATGTCATTTGTTAAGTGTGCTAGCACAGATACAGAGCACCAGTACAAGCTAGTGAAGGACATCTCTTTCTGACAGACACACACATGTAGACTCACAGTCACTCCAAACTGAAGATATAAACTGACCGTTTTTTTGTTTTTGTTTTTTTTTTCTGCACAAAAGATTCAGGAGTTTGATTTCAGAGGTTTGACAGCAAACAGGAAATGCACTGGCTGACACGATGCGTCTTTGTTGTTGTCAGTGTATGATTCACAGTATACTGCAGCATGCTGGTGTTGAATCCAGTCATTCTTAGACGGGCCTTTTCAGGTTTATGTTTTTTTGAATATTGAATTACTTATAGTTTAACAAAGCTTTTAATTAAATGTGCATCATTCATTTACTCATATTTTCATACACTAAACACACGCAGGCAGATTTTTTCTGTTCCTTTTCCTGTTTATATGCAGTAATGGTGACAGGTTGTCTGGACCCCCAGGACCTGCTAATGTTCACATTCTGAGAGAATGTTGGTTTGTTGTTGTTGAATCTCTGAATAAATCAAGCGTCTGCTGGATAACTGAAAGACAGACTCACATGACACTCTCTGAAGCTGCACAGTCCCTCTTTTATATCCATCCCTACTCTGCCACGACCGTCTCTCTCTGCCGTTGGGGTCAGAGCACCCACACATACGCTGTGACATCTGTCCCCACAGCAGCCAGACTTCATCCCAGTCAGTCAACAGCTTTCCATCAAGCTGTTTGCTGAGACAGATGCTATCTCTGTATGTGACGCCCCTCCTGACCTGCTTCTGACTGGCTGTGATGAAGCTGCAGCAGCTGAGACCACCTCACCTTTGACTCACCATTCACTTTAGTATATGCAGTTAGTTCTGCAGCGAGCAGTACATTTGTGGGCTATGAGGTAAGAAAAAATATAGCTGTGCTTCATCCTCCTGCACATATTTAAAGAATAATGGGACCACCAACTCTTGTGAGGATTGTAGGATTAAAAGGTGATTGTAGTGACACTTCTGTACTCCTCTGGAGCTTCTGCAATTGAAATGTGACTGTGTTGCATCTTGTATCGGTATACTTATTGACTTTTGTGTTTAGAGTGAAGTACTGTACCTCCTCATAGACTGGAGGATAATAATAATGACTTGGACAAGTGGATAAAAACACTGTCTTTTACTGTCGTGGATAATAAAGTTGGCTCTTTTGAACGTGATGGGATTGTTTTGGATTCATGGTTGTGCCCAAGGTGCTGTTCAGATTTAGCATGCATGGTTGATATCATGCTAAGATGCAACATTCCGTTAGCATCCCTTTTGCTCTTTCACCTGTTAAGTCATCTTTTGTTTCTCTCCTCATCAGCATATTTTTTAAAAAAAATCCTCAGCCATCTCCTGTTCCTCGTCTACCATTATCTTTCCCTTTCTCCTACTCATCCCCCACCCCATCCCCAACCCCCAACCCCCATTTTTTTTTCTATCTATGGTCCTGAGTTTGTCCCTGGTTATAATGGTGCAGATTACAGGAAGCAGAGAGACGCCGCACCTCAGCTGAGGAAGGAACTAGACGCTTCAAGCTGGACTTTGCCAACAAGGCTGAGAGCCTGCAGTGGCAGATTGAAAACAAGGAAAAGCAGCTGTGAGTAAATCACGTTTTTCTGGCCCGACTGCAACAAAAAGAGATCTGTGTGCATCTGGCAAATCAATGGATTATCTGATGTTCCTGCAGGCAGCAGCTGGAGGTGGACCTAAAGATCGAGAGGCAGTGGAGGCAGACGTTACAAGATGATCTGGACAGAGAGAAAGACACGGTGGCTCAGCTCAGCACGGAGGCCATGCAGATCAGTGCTCTGAAGAAGGTAAAAACATAAACACAGGTTATGCCGTTGGTCATCTCAGCCTCTCACGTCAGTCCTGCACTACTGGGTCTGTTTTTTCCTTGATCCAGGAGTTCCATCGACTCCAGGAAGAAAACTTTCAGTTGAAGACAATCTGTGAGGACCAAGAACAAGCGCTGGAAGAACTGGGATCCAAATTGAGCGAGTATGTGTTCTTGATAAAAGAGAACCTGTGTGGTCCTTTCCAAACTGTTCCACTCTTAACCATGACTGGCTGATATCTGAGTAACCACAGCCTAAAAACCATTGTTAGTCTATTGTTATGTCAACTGTTTTACTGGGAAACTTTGGTTTTCCATGTCATTATTCCTGATAATCCCAGGGCCGAGTTTAGATTTTAAACATTTTTAATCAGACAGGAAGAGAATCTCTGATTCATTAACTTGACATCTTATTTTTCTCACCAGATCAAAGATGAAAATTGAGGATATTAAAGAAGCCAACAAAGCTCTTCAGGTAGCGTAACGGCGATGTCGCTGGTGTTGTTTTAGCAGGTTCAGACATGTTGATAATGTAGAATGATTGTTTCAGGGGGGTCAGGTTTGGTTAAAGGACAAAGAAGCCAGTCAATGCAAGCTGTGTGAGAAGGAGTTCTCCATCTCCAGAAGAAAGGTTGGTCCCCGGATCATTGGAAACATTCAATACCTCTTTATCAATGAACAAAAAACTCAGCGTTGGTCTTTTTCCAGCACCATTGTCGGAACTGCGGAGAGATTTTCTGCAACAGCTGCTCAGATAATGAGCTGCCTCTGCCCGCTTCACCAAAACCGGTCAGAGTCTGCGACACCTGCCACGCTCTCTTGCTGCAGCGGTGTTCCTCCAATGCCACTTGAACGGTACACCAGGTCATCCTGCTTCACCATCACTGAGCACAAAGGAACCTCGCCACCAGGACGTGTCTTGTTTGCTGTTTAACGGTATAAACCAACCACACGTCCTAGATGGCTGCTGGACCATCAGTAACACTGATTATCAGAAGAATAATAACCTCCACACTCTGTATTTGTGTCACACCATTGACCTTATGAAAGAGGTCAGAGTAACTTTAAAGTATCTGGAAATGCGTTAAACGCACTAAATCTGTGTGAAGCTGACCCACCAACTTGGTGCAGTGCTTGCAGCCGCACAATGAAACGTCATCAGAGACGTTTCAGATTCCCCTATGAAGTTTACAGGAAGAGTTTAGCTTCAGGAGGAAGCCTTCTACAGTGATGTGAAACTGAAGAGCACAGTTATAATTATACAGAAGTCAAACTGTATTAACAAACTGTCAAAACCGTTCAGCCAAACTTTATGCACACCATGTGGCGGCCTTGTAAGTGTTGTCTGACTCCCGATTTGCGATGGGCCCTTCACACAGGCACATATGACTGTCTAATGCAGCTTTCTGTTTAGTCAGAGGAATCAGGCACACATTTTGCTTTGATCATCTGATCTGATCAGTATTTAATATGCACACATGGACTGACATGAAAAACCTGATGGAATGTTCTGTGCTGTTTTTTAATGTTTGTTTTTGCTAACTTGTGCCAGTGTAAATGCAGTATTTCAAACGTTACTGTGTCAGGATGCCAAAATCAGCCCTTTATTTCTTCAGAAGCAATTTCTGTAGAGACAATCTTACATTATTGAAGTTGCAACATTAGCTTGTTGCAGATACTAGAAATATGCTGCATATTTTCAGTTCACTAGAGATGTGTGAGCAGCAGAGCATTTATGGTTGTTTTAACTGATTTTTGCCCACATTTCAACACAAACTTGCAAATCCTGTTTTGTTTTTTTGCAGTAGACTGTTCCATTGGTTCAGTGCACAGAATGGTTTTAGGTTTCAGGGAATCTGTTGTATACCGGTAGTCTGACTTATTTGTTGTCATTGCTGCTCCATTCCTGAGAAGAAAGTGACAAATTAACAGTAAAGATCATTCCAGCACGTTCTGGTTTTTGTATTTAAACTGTAACAACCTGTGACCTTTTCAAAACTGAAAATTAGGACTGTTGCAGGTTTGTTTTGTATTTAAAAAGAACTCCGAATCATTTTTGTACAATTGTCTCAGCTGTAACTGGGACTTCTCGTGTTGATAGCATTTTGTACATTTATGATCACTGTGACCACATAGCTTATGAGATATTGTTGGTTAAACATTAACTTTATTACCTGCAGGACATTTGTTTCATTAAAACGTAACAATCCCTTATGTTTTCTGGTTGTTTCAACAGTTGACTTGACTGAAACTGGGCACTCCTGCTTTTGGTCTTTCTCAGATGGAGCAAACATCAAACCATTAACAAAGTTTCAAAGACAAAGAGGATTAAATATAAAATTTATTCAGCAAAATGTACAACTGCCGCACAAGCTATCTTACAGCTCAAATATAGAGAATTTATTGTACTGAATATTCAACTTAAGTTCTTCAATGAAGTGTGAAAACGTTTATAGATAATAAAAAAAAAATGCACACGGCTCACATTTATCAAAATTTCAAGCAGGAAGGCTAATGTGAAAATCAGAATCACTGTGTTAAAAAGAACAATCAAATGTTCTGCTGGGGAGAAAAGAAAGAAATCACTCCTGCAGAGCAGAGGCTCCCTCAACATGGCAACTTTTATCTCAAGATAATTTTTCCCTTATCCATTTGTGCTTCATCTTCACACCGCTTCTGCAAAAATGTACATTTATCAACACTGAGATACAAACATCACCATGCAAACTGCATCTCAATGACTAAAACTAACACCTCGATGTTCCAATCAGCTATAATTTAAAATTCTGAAAAAATAAATTACCACTTTTGTTCATGAGTCCAGAGGATCAGTAGAATGGTGCCATTAGGATCTAAATTCAATTGTTCTAATATCTTATGTGACATTTAAGTTAAAAAAAACTTGCAGTTTAAAAAAAAAACAACACGTGAGACTTCAGATTAACCCCTGAATTAAAATAATCATGAAAATGTGGCCAATTATAAGTGGGAAACAAACATCAGGATGGACTGGAAAAATGAATCAGTAAGAATTTCTAAGTCCACTACTCCGGGAACCACTGCCCCCTCCTGAATTACTGTAGTAGTTACCCCCACCACGACCTGAAGAGAAAAGAAATCGTTCATTTGATCTGTCATACAACAGATAACTTGATCATGTGATGATACACAAGCTTTCAGATTTAGCCACAGAACAGGCAGAAACTCACCCAGTTCAGATGCACCACTGGATGTCGAGTTAAGAAACAGTTCAATGTAGCGATGTTCTGTGAAGGAGAAATGCACCTTGAGTGAATATTTTCCTATGGAAAAATGTCCTGGATCACCAAAGTTTGTGTTTGATTATGTTTTGTATCGAGCATCATTTGGAGGAAACCGGGGACATACGCATGTGATTCTTGTCTTTAGACATGGCTGCCACTGCATCTTCATGTGAGCGGAACTCTACGTCTGCTTCTCCAGTCGACTTGCCATTGGGGGCGAAATCAATGTGGACTCGCAGTGGATTTAACGGAGAGAAGAACTAAGGGAAAAAAAAAATGGGACATTAAAACAGAGTGAATGCTTTTGAAAGCACAGAGGCTTCTTCAGACCTTTGATAGAAGTGTTACTCACTTTAGCGACGTCGCCCTCTGTAGCACGGAAAGGTAAACCCCTCATGTGAACAAAGTGGCCACTGTGAAACCCGGGGCCACCGTCATTTTGACCGCTGTAGCCATGACCCCCCATCCCTAAGAACACACTTGTTACTGATTTCAATGTTTCTGATCACCTGAGTGAAATCTTGGGAGAACCTACTGTGAGAGCTTGTGGTTTCATTTTGACGACTTCCTGCAAAGATAATGACAGGAAAAAAAAGCACTTTAATAGTCAATCTATTTAAGAAAATTGATCATTTTTAAATCATCATGTTTAAAATAACCAGATAATCAAGCTGGTCAGTAAATGGTTAAATACACCTCATGTAGGTTTTTCAAACATTACCCTGAATGAATTTTGGACTTTACCTCTTCCACCTCTCTCCCCTCTCAGTCGCTCATCAAACATGCCGTTACCAAAGGAATAGTTGTTGAAACCATTGTAGCCATCAAAACTCGTGTAACCTGGAACAACCAGACAGTCACAAAGAGGAAATCCATCAACAACAAAATGGAGAAGCTGTTCGCGTCACTGTAACCACGACGTAAACTACAAAAATAAATAACACTCGTAAAAGGTCAACAGAGTTAAAAGAAAAAGGGAATAACCTCAGATACCAATTTCACTACAATCTCACCTCCTCCATAGCCCCCTCCACTCCTCATCGGCTCCATCAGGGAACCCCCGCGTCCGGGCCCTGGTCCAAAGAATCCTCCTCTGGGGCCACTGATCATGGGTCTATCATAAGGCCCTGGTCTCTGGCCTCCCATCCCCCTCCGTGGCAACTCATAATAGGCTCTGATCTCATTACGGCTGCTCTTAAAAATCTCTATATACCTATGATGTGAAAAGTCCATGAGGTGGGAGAGAGCAGAGGAGAGGTTACAGAGTGGAAATAGAACTAAGACGCTAAGCTTTGATCAAAAACTCCAATCATTAGCTGCTCTCATATCTGTAGTTTAACCTCACCTTTGATATTTGTAATAAAAAAAACTCTTTACAAAGTGCAATATTTTGGAGATCAGCAGAAACCCGTGTGAAACTTAAAAAAGTCTTCACTTTCTTCTGTTAAGGTTCCACACTTTTTCTACTTTACGATCCTACACATGATCTTTCATCCTTTTCCCTACCATAGTTACAAAACATGACACCATCAACCCCTCCCACTGTCATTTTAACATAGATTACATGACCCACCCAATTAACCACTTAAATATTTACCATAATAATTCAAGTAAACCACACCAAACTTTATTTCATTACACATACCAAAATTACTCTACGACCCCCCCCAAAAGAGAACACCAGCCCAGATCCAGCCCGTCCCTTTCCCGTCTGTCCCACCTGTGCCCTATTCTTTCCTTGTGTTTCCCCAGAGCCTTTTCTGCTATCTCCTTTGAAGCAAACTGCACGAAGGCTTCCCCTGTGCTCCTCCCCTGGTAGTCCACTGGAAGAGTAATCCCATTTGGCACGATTCTCAACCCTTCAACCCAAGCACACATAAATACAGAGGTCGGTATGGAAACTGAGAGATAGAATAGATAGAACAAAACCCGCTGCTGAGCTGGCAGATGGTTTAATTGAATAAAGTTGACAGTTGTTTCACTTATACGAAAATATAAAGACTACCAGAATAACTGATATTGCATATTGAAGGTAGACGTACAGCATTACTTCCTTTTGTGTCTATTGAATTGTTCACTGTCACCAGTTAAATGACCTTGACAGGAGAAATGTCTCTACAGCTTACTGTATTTTCGCAGCCATAAGGCGCACTTAGAAGTCTCCAAAATGGACGGTGTGTCTTATGTGTGCACCAAGTTCCGAAATCTGTAAATGCTTTTCGGCTTTTGCAAAAGCCGCCATCATTTACAAGGAGCTGCACGGCAACGAGACTGAATCTGACAATGACAAGGGGGAACCTGGCGTGTTCGATGGAGAACTAGCGCAGCTGTTCATTTCGGATACAGAAGATGAGGACTTTGATGGATTTGTGGATGAGGATTGTTCAAAAAATAACGTGAGTACATTGCTAAATACATGCTAGCATTCATGTTTTAAGCTAGTGTACCGGTATGTTTTACCATGCCCGCGCCCTATAATCCGGTGCACCTTATGTATGTGTTAAATACAGAAATAGCACCCGTAACTGAGACTACGCCTTTTAATACGGTGCGCCTTGTGGTCGCGAAAATACGGTACATGTAACTGACAAGTCATTTAAAGGCACCACTTAATTTTTTTTTTTCAGTTAGTTCTGCATCCTGGTCAAACCTACAAGGTCCACTGCTGACCCCTGACCCTGCACTGCAGCCTGTCACAGAAGAATAATCTTTTTGCCTAGTTTCGCGTACTGTGGAAAAACATGGACATCAGGGAGATATTGAGCAGAAACATTTATAATATAATCCTTTCATAAATCTTATTGATTGGACAGAGACTAAAATGGCCACAACTTCCTGCAAATAATTTTCCATAAACATCCATCTTAACATCACAGAGTGGCACAGAGACGTGTGTTTTTCTGAGTATTATTAAAGATTTACATAGATCAAAGTTAATCGGGGAATCAAGGCAAATATTTGATGTTAATGTTTACCTGAAAAGAACTGAACAATCTCCTCTTTGCTGCAGCCAAATGGAAGACCTCTGAGCCTCAGGGTGCAACCGCTGCAGCTGTCATAGTCAGCAGGACCGCTGCGTTTCAGCACCCAGTCCATCTCACTGCGGTTCGACTTGAACACTAAATCAAAGAGAAACATTTAGCGGAAAATATTAGGACCTGCAAAAATAGTTAAGTTTGGAAAATGATTTTTAAACTCATTTGGCTCTGATGCGGGTCATTGAATGCTCTGCCCACCAGACTCACCCTCGATGTATCGGTGGCCCATATATTTCCGGTCCTTTGCCAGTGCATTCTTGAAATCCTCTGCTGTTTTGAGTTCGATGAAGGCCTCTCCACTGGGCCGACCCTCTTTGGAATAGGTAAAGCACACGCCGTTCACTTTTCCAATGATGTCACAGTCTGTGCATAAAGGTAGAATGGTTAAAATGACTTGATGTGTTCTCTTGCACCAACTGTATGATTACTATTATTCTTACCAGAGAAGAAACCAGCAACCTCCTCCTGTGTACAGGACCAGGGCAAACCTCTGATCCGGACCACATAACCCTCGTCATTCAAAGACATCCTCAATTCCTACAACACAACAGGAGAACCGTGAGTTACCATGTTCCTGTAGGTTTCTTAATCATCCAGGTTGATTGGAGGCAGCTTCACATCAAAGCTTCAACCAAAGGACCAACCAGATGCCCTTGGCTGCTCATGAGGTGGCTGAACTCGGACGTGAAGCCTCATGACTGCGGGTGTGACAATGCGAAAGACAAGCGTTCAAATAAGATAAACTAGGTTAAATAAACATTAATTTTACAAGGGACCATTTATTTTGTGCCATTTATTCCTATTTAAATGTCAATATATAGATGTTAGTTATAACAGGTTTTAGTTTTCAATAAATACCTTCTGCACTCGAAATTAAAGTCAATGTCAAGCAGCAAGACAATCAATAATGTACAATTAAACCAATGAGACGCCGCTTAAACTTAAGTTAACGCTTAGATATTTCCTATTAACATAAAACTTGTGGCTCAGACAACGCAATTTCAACTCATTAACGCCTGCCAAATTATCCTGGCTGTGTACCGTTTGATAACACAACTTCGTATGAAGTTAATAAATTTGCCATGCTACAAACTCGGTTAGCTAATGCTAACGTTTCGTTACAGCCGGACCTTCGTGCTCCATGTTAGCTTGATACCGTTAGCCATTAGCAGGCTCCCGGCTAACTGTAGGGCAATAGCAACGGTCAAAGTACAAGACAAATTACACCATATATCCCACGTCAGATGCGAACAATGCACACGGGATATTTTCCCACAGACAATGACGTCACATACGACGGCATCAATTGTCTGAAAACGATTCAAATATCTTACAGCCAGAGCTTGTTCCCAGTCTCCTGCTCCTGTCACTAGTCTCAGGTAGCACCGCTAACAACCAAGCTCAGGTATGTTCTCGCGAGACTATGGTACGCATAATAATGACGTAAGTATAGTAGGACCCATTTTTGTATTTCCACTGCGGCTGCTATTTATACTGATTATTAGTAATGGCAATAAACTACATAATCTATTACTTATTTTTACGAATAAAAATGAGGACCATCCATCTTTCCCCCCTGACGTCACAGGTCTCTTTCCAACTTGTTTAATAAAAGTCTGGCAGTGAGGTGAGACCAAAGTGCATCTGAAAGATTGTTCAAAGTTCACAGACTGACTGCTGGGAGACCACATGCTCTCTATTACTCTAAACTCAGCGCCTAACAGTCATGGAGATCCCAGTATTTACAATAGATGCCTTTACTAATGTACAATTTGAAGGGAACCCTGCAGCAGTTTGTCTGCTACAACAGGTGAGTGTGGATGTTGGCCTTAAAGTGAATCCTCTGAAAGCATAAATGAGAAAACGTGTGGCAAAATGACAATGCTGTTTGCAGTCGTGTTTTCATACGCATGGCCTGAGCATGTTTTATGGTGTAATGATTGTGTTTCTAACAGGAGCTGAGGGATGAGCTATATCAGAAGATTGCAGCCGAGATGAATCTGTCAGAAACAACTTTTATCTCTGTGCTCGACCCCTCTGACAATTTTACCACAGGTTGGACCAGATTTGTTCAATATTTCATAATTTCAATGATTATGACAACCCTCATGTTCTGTAATTACCAGGCTCAAGATTCCACCTACGATGGTTTACGCCCACCACTGAAGTGAGTCTGTGTGGTCACGCCACTCTGGCCTCTGCAGCCGTGCTCTTCCAGCATATGAGTGAGTCTTCAATAATACCCTTAAACATCCCGTGCATGCTTCTTGATAATGTGTATTTGCACCTGGTTAACATAACTTTTGGCTTGTGTTTGTTAGAGAATGTCAACCACACACTGGTGTTTGAGACAAGGAGTGGGGATCTGGCTGTTTCCATGCAGGAGGCAGCATATCTGATGGACTTTCCTCTCAACACCCCAGTTCAGCAAGTAGGCTGCAGCTTCACTAACAGCTGGAAAAAACATGTGTTGCAGCTAAAGAGGGATCTACAGATGGAACAAAGAGCTAGAAATCATGATCAACACAACTGAATCACTTTCTATTATTCATTTACTGTAACTACATAAAGTACATGAACCTTTCCTAATTATGTCAGTGGCCAATTCTAATTCCTGTTTTTACAAAATCTTTTTTAAGGATCCAAATGAGTTCAGAGACATCATCAAGGTCAGTTAGACTGGACATTTAAATTCGAGATATTTAAAGGATTAATCATTAAACATTCCTGACTGTGTCATGTTTTTGATTATCTGCTGCTGCTGTGTGTGTGTGAGACAGACTGCAGTTGGAAACAACCCAGTCCAGGATGTGTGTTTTAGTTCTAGTACCAAAAAACTACTGATCCGTCTAGCTGATAGCTGCAACAGGTTACACACGCACACACACACACAAAATAATCTGGGCAAAAAAGTGGTTATCTTCATTACTGTTAATCCCTAAATCAAGTAGCACGCGGGCCGCATATGCCTGATTTTCTCTGGCTCAGGTTGCATTCCCAGTTCAACATGCAATATTTTTTTTGTACAGGTCAGTGTTAACAAGCCTGAAAGTTGACCCTGTTGCTCTGCAGAGAAATGAGACAAGTGGAAGAGTCAAAGGACTCATCATCACCCTCAAAGGTATTTACTAAAGTATTTACTGAGCCAGTACAGGTCTCTGGTCACGTGTTCATCGATGAACACAGTTCCTGATTCCCTACAGGATCTCCCGACAGCAAACCTGGATATGATTTCTACTCCAGATACTTTGCTCCCTGGAATGGCATTCCTGAAGATCCAGTCACTGGTAACCATTAACAAACCACACACATGCATGTTGAGTAAAGGGTAAAAAGCTTCACGCAACAAGTGATTTGTGTGTAAGCAGAAGCTAAATCTCAGCACACACTAGTAAATGTATAATGTAATATATGGATAAGGTAATCATTTGTCCCTGCAGGTTCTGCTCATACTGTACTGGGTGGCTACTGGTCCCAGAAGCTAGGAAAGACTAAAATGCATGGTAAATAAATTACCCACACTATTTCCACCCTGAACTTTCAAAAGTTTCTTTGATTCTGTCAATACCAACATTCTTTATTCTATGGTCCGGCAGCATATCAGTGCTCCAGTCGAGGCGGAGAGCTCCAGCTAGAAGTGAAGGATGAAAGAATTCACATAAGTGGAAAAGCTGTTACTGTACTGAAAGGAACAATTACACTGTAGGCACAGAACGGTGCAGTGACCGACCTATCGATGAGCACTTGTACATCATTTGATCAAGAGAGTCTTCAGGCTGCTTATTTAATGTGAAAATCTTTAATATAAACACCTGGACGCAAAGCCATAAACTACAACTGTATTACCGGTATTAATTATAAAACCGAACAAATCACAAGATTTAAAAAACAAACAAACACATATTTGCATTCTGGATTGTCAGTGCTGTGAGGTATAGAAACATAAATATGTACTGCTGAAATGTTCAGGTTAGCTGACATTTGATTCACAGTATCAGTTCCAGCACTTCATATCCTGACCTGACCAAAAGAAGAGACTCAATTCACATTCCAAATTATTATTCCCACTCCAAATATTATTCACAGCATTGTCATCAGCTGTTTATGTGACTTCAAGAATAAAAAACAAGCTCGTCTTAGTGTTTGTCTAGTTACTATGTCAGTCCACTCAATCTGGTTCTTTAAAGAAAAAGAAAAAATGGGAAAAGCTGCTAAATAGCATCTTAATGTTGCAATTTTAACAAACAAAACACCTTTTTAAAATAAACCCTGAAATTTCAAGGATTGGCTGTCTGACTCCTGGACTCCTGACTTTATTCTGCTGGTAGACAGACATCCATGTCCATGTCAATGTCCACTCGGTTGCTCCTCCATTACAGGACCATATCTGGAAGCGCCTTGTGTGCAGCTGGTGGAAGCTGAATAATGTGAAAATGGTTCAGGAATTCAAAAATTTGAGTTTGGTTTAAGTTAGGTTATTTGAAATCTCTATTGACACCATGATGAGTCCCTTCCTAACAAAATAAAGATTTTACAGTAAATAAAAGACCATATGCATTTCCACTGGAGTCAAGTGACTCTTCAGAGTGGCAACAATTCTTATATTTTATGAAGGATATCATATTTTCTTGTTGTAAATGGTTGAGCAGTTTCTCCACAGGAGAGTATCGTTGTAGTGTTGTGGCAGAGCCCACCATCAGCAGCTTGTTTTTGGCTCTGGTAATGGCTACATTAAGGCGGCGCCAGTCCTTCAGCAGCTCTCCTAACTGTGGATTAGGGAAAAACAAGATCAGGTCAACTTAACTGCCCAGTCAATGAGGCAAAACAAGGAAATACTTACAGTTCCCTCCGCTGTGGTACTCCTGACAAAAGACAAAATGATCAGGCTTTTGTCCCGACCCTGGTACCTGTCCACAGTGTTGACCTCCACACCAGTAAAGACAGAAGACTGAAGCAGACCAGAGATTGTCCTTAACTGCTGCCTGTAGGGGGCGATAACACCTATGTCACTGGGTTTACACCCTGCCTGAAAATGAAAGTAAACAGAGGATGAACAATAGCAAGGAACCAGCAAAAATGCCAAAACTACAATTACTTGATGAATGCAACAGCAAGGAACCTTTATTAGCAGCAAAAGTAGTTTACGAATGACAACAGCCTCAGTGTGGTTGCTTATTCCTCCCTGCTCAACAGTCTCCAATGCTGGAACCTAAAAAAATAGATTTTTTTCTCAGCAGATTCCAACCTCAACATTTCACAGGTTAAAAATTTTGGCAGTTAATTATACGAACCACTGAGCAATCAAGGAAACAAACAGGGTTGCTTGGCAAAATTGTAGCCTGTATCCAAGCCAGGTCTTGCTGAGGATCTGCTGCAGAGTGGGAACCAAGCTCAGACAGGACTGAGGGCAGGAAGGGAAGGGTGATCAGTGCTGTGGCCGTCCTCTCTGATCCGCACTCCAGCCTGCCCTCATACATCAAGGAGTTACTGAGTGACATTATCTGCCTAAAAACAAAACACAAAGACCAAACATTGATTATAGAGGGTACACCTGAGAGAAACTACTTTTCAGTGAGTGGGTTTACCGATTCATTCGATATTGCACATTGAGTTGCACCACAGCTTCACTATGAAGTTCCAAGCGTTTAAACAGACTTTCATCCATTCCACGTGACCTTAAAAGAAACACAGGCGCAGATATAAAAACTGAACCCGGTTTCACTCTGCTAAACGGCAATTATAAAATGACTTTATACTTGAATTAACTACACACATATTGTACCTCGCTTCCTGATTCTGTACTATAGGTGGCAGCTGTTGGTGGTCTCCAACCAGCACAAATCTCTTGGCATAAAACAGTGGTCCTATGCAGATAGGCTGGCTGATTTGAGAGGCTTCATCTACGATGCAGAAATCAAACCTGCGACGGGTAAAAATGGGATGTTTGATGCCCATACAGGTGGTTCCCACTACAAGCTAGTAAGAGGGAAGAGGATCACTTTATTAACACAGGCTCTAAATATAGATTGGAAATTATTCATTCTTTTGTTTTATTTTAGATATATCACCTCCTTGTTGTAAAGCTGCTCCAGCTGTGACAGAGAGTGAACCCCCCTCCTCCGAGCACTTTCCTCCGTGTATGAAAGAATCTCAGGATGAACCTGATGGGATGAAAGAAGAGGTGATTACAGTCACAAAGAATCCTGGAAACACCTCCCTAAAAATGTAGTCATCAAACTTCAGCATCTCAAGAATTCTGAGACTGTAATGTTTATACTTTAATTGCTCAGTATTCTACAAAAACTACATATGATTGTGCACCTTCTGTGCCTGCCCAAGACGCAGAAACCCAACACGGAAACGCTTGAGTTTCAGCAGGATGTTGTCAACAGCAGAATGTGTGTAGCTGGTCAGCAACACACTGAAACCACATGTATAAAGGATGCGAACCTGGAAGAAAATTCACAGGTGTGAGAAAAGCAGGAGATCATTACTTCAACAGAGATGACATGAGGCTAAGCGTGTGGGTCTGTGTTTTGAGTTTACCAGGGTGCAGATGGTTGTAGTTTTGCCTGTGCCTGGCATACCAACAATCAGTGTATAGTCCTTTGATAACAACACCTTCTTCATTGCCTGTTTCTGTGGTTTGTTGAGACCTACAAAGACATGCATGAAACTAACTGAGGCATTCTGCTGTTGTGTCTGTGCTGCCTATAATTGTGAGCTGGGTAAGATTAAGAAGAACTTTATTCATCCCCCGTGGGGAAATTGAATTACAACCTACAACAAGTAACAACCTTTGAGGATGCTGGCCACCGTGTCCTTGGTCTCTCTTGGCAGAACTGAGCTGAGGCTGCAAATAAACTCTGGAGGACGAAGGTCAACAACCAGCTCCCTCAGACGAGCACTGATGAGACAAATAATTTGAATAAAAACTGTGAAAGATTTCTGGCTCTACTAGCAGTCCTTTCCATTTGAGCATCTAACAAATCAATACCAAATCTAAGAGTAAAGTAGTCAGACTATAAAGTGCTCAGTGCACTAGAGCAAAAAGTGACAGTAGTAATAAAGTGACATTTTAAGCTGCAGTAATAGAATAATGAATCTTTGTCCTTATGTTTTCGCATGACATGCATTAAAAAAAAAAATTCTCCCAGCTATAAATCATAAAAATCACATATTGATAAAAACGGCAAATATAAATCTGTAGGAGCAATAAGGAGTTATTTAGTGCAGAAGTGCAAGACTCAGTTCTTTATCACACATTGTGTGAGTGCATGTTCGTATTGGACTGCTCGGGGCTAAAAAAGATGCATGTGTGGGGTTAGTGGCAAGGTCAGGCCTTGTTCTGGACTTTCTTCTTGATTCAAGTTGTGGAAGAGGACTCCCCCCACCCCATGTGCTGTTTTCATTTCCCGGGCTTCCTGTCCTCCGAGTCGTGCAGCTGCCAGACCACACCGCTATAGAATTGTGTCATTGGCGGAGGGGAGCATCCAGCTTGTTTCAGCTTCCTGAGGATGAAGAGTCTTTGTCAAGCCTCCTTTACAACGTTGTGTCAAAGCAACGGGTCAGGTCAGATGTGATGTGGATGCCAGTAATTCTATGTTGTCACCAGGCTCAGTAGCTTCCCGTAAACAAGGAGGATGATCTCCTTGGTCTTGCTGACAGTGGGGTCCACTGCGTTCTTCAAGCCCATGTTTGTGGAACGGAAATGAGTGCAGAAGACTCAGCTGAGAATGCAGCCCTAAAGTGTACCTGTGCTTAGGACCAGTGTGGAGGATGTGCCGTTTCCCATGCTCACCACCTGAGGCCTGTTGGTGAGGAAGGTCCTGATCCAATGACAGTCTGTGGAGCATCACTGTCGAATTGTTAGGGATTATTGTGGTGAATGCTGAAGACAAAAATAGGCTCTTAATGTAACTTTTAGGATGCTGCAGGTGGGTCACAGCTGGGGAAGTGCAATGGAGACTGCATCCTACTTTGATCCTCCCTCTCGTTGAACTGATATAAATTCAGACCAGCAGGGATGTTGACCTTGATGTGTTTTAGGAAGATCTTCTCTAAGCACAGCATGATCCCTGGAGCCAGAGCGACAGGGCAGTAGTCATTCAAGCAGGTTACAGATGATTTCTTTTAGTGATCACGGGCAGAATGACGGAGATCTTGAGGCTGACATGGACTGTAGTGAGCCTTAGGTTTAAAATGTTGAGGAAAAACACCTGCCAGATGGTTTGGCACATCATTTCAAAGTGCAACACAGCATCTTATCTGGTCCTGCAGGTTTGTTGATGTTAATCTTTTTCATTGAAGGCCTAATTTATAGCTGGAGGAGGAGAGGCACGGTTCACCATTTCTGTTGCCAGGTGTATTGAAAGGTTCATACATTTGCAGGGCGAAGGGGAGAGTGTGATTGCAGCTAATCACTCATAGCCTGTTATTGTCCTGATGCCCGTCCACATAATTCATGGGTTGTTACTGTCAAATGATCCGCATTGTAACGTAAAGTGTCATTCCATCAGCAGTAATCATTGACTATAGAGGGATGTTGCAAAGATGTCCGTCTCAGGGGTCAGTACCTACCTGTCCTGATTATTCTCCATCAGACTGGAAAGATTAGTGAGATGTGTGCTAAGACCCACCACACCTTCATAACCATCCAGTCGAAACAATACCCCAGTGAACTTCGATAGATCTCTGTAAAACATTTAAAAAGTGCGAGTTTAACCAAGCAGCTGCATATTTAGTTGAAATACTTGAGATGCCAGAGCCAGATAATTCATTTTTACCTATCCAGAGTGCAGCTGACTGAAGTGAACATCTTGTTAACCTCACACAGGAATCCTGTTGCCAAGCCAACAAAGCGACCTTCCTGGTCACTAACCACAATGTGATCCCCACTGACCAAGCCGTTAATGTGGTAACCTTCCTGTGGCACAGCACAGCTTCGCTGGAAATGATGGAGGAAAGCTCCTTTGGACTGCACCACTGGGCCACTGATATGCATATTGCCCACGCAGCTTCCCTTTTTCTCACTGAATACACAGTTCAGATCATTCCAACATTCAAACCATCGTTAATGTAGCTGTAGTATTCAAACATTACATGTCTTATGGTTAAAACTGAAGAAGCCTGGTTGTTACCTCTCCTCTGGTGACTGAAGCCATATTTTCTTTTGGGTGTTTTTAGTCTCCATGGCGGCAGCCTCAAGACAACAGAGCAGCAGCCAGTGGGAAAAATATTTCAGGTGAGGTGGGGTCAGATGACCCGTCTCTTGCTGCAGAAAGTCACGGACAACGCCCACCAATGCATCTGCAGTGGTGTTATCCAATGCCCTTGGAGGATGCAGAAAGAGAAGAGAGTAGGAAGAAAAGCAACCCAAATTTACAACTTGCAGATTTAAGCACAAACGCTAATGCTTAATGTCTCTGTTTACCTCTCATATAAAGCACAGTTTCTCCTCTGAGGACAATACTGGCAAGGCTGTCTGTTAGTTAGGATGTCAGGAAGTCGTGACAATCGGCTCTTCTCTCCTTGTCTCGCCACACAGTTTTGAATGTGATGAATCAAAGTGTTTCTTAGCTTCAGCAACTCTGACGGAGATTTTTTTTTTTTTAGAGAAAGTTATGGAGGCCCTCTGTGATAAGCTGTGATCAGCATTTGAGTGCACTTGTACCTCTGTAGTCCATGTGGCTGGGCACTACAGGGTGGAGATTCCCATTCTTGAGGTAGAGCAGAAATCCAGCTTCAGGCCTGTATCTTTCCAAGCTCATCAAAGTGTAAAGAATGACCTACACAGAGAAAAACCAAAATTAAACAAACTTTTGACTTGATCCATTCACTGTCCACGAAGATGACAATGCTGTAGTCCAAAACCTGACTGCGATGCTCTATGGAGTTGGATTCCCTCCCAGTTTTCAGCTCCAGCGGGATGGTCCTCTCTTCTTGGATTCTGTGATTCTGTCCATTTCGTGGCCTATGGATCTGAACTTGTGCAGTCACATCTATTTTCCCTTTCAATCCAAATCTTGGCGACCAAACATTCTCTTCTATATCTACCAGCTCAGTGAATCTGACCATAGCTGTTGCATCTTGGGACTTGCCTGGAGGTCTGCTGTTGCAAGGGCTGAAGAGACAGCATTAGATTGTTAATGTGCTAAAACTACGCTCGATTTATTTTATCCTTTATCAGAAATGTAAATGTGTAACGTGTCTGCTTGTTTCTGTTAGGTGGACATACATTTTGAGACTAACGGCTTTGGGTGAGGTGGGATTCAGGTAGTCCTTAGCCCAGTGTTCTAGTGAGGGCAGATATACATCCAGTTCTTGCTTCATCTCTTCCTGACTCACACCCAAACAGTACCTGAAGAAATGTGGACGAGGCACAACAGTCAAACATTACGTGAAATATATGCTTGAAAAAACAAAACAAAAAAACAACAACCCCAAAACAATTTAATATTTAATCTGCACGATTCTGTACAATTATTCTAAATACACTAACAAACCACTTACATATCAGGCAGGTACTGAGGGCTGCACAGAGCCTCAGAAGCCAGCTTTGAGAGACTCTCTGAGGAAAAATCTTTAGCTGTGGCAGCTTTCTGGAAGACGTCATGGACCATAGTACCATTCAGCATTTGCTTTGAGCCACCATCAAAACTCTGAATTACGGCAAAGAGAAACCATGACAATAATGGCAAAACCACTCATTCTGCTGTCAAAGGGGAACTCCTGTAACACATCTTTATATGACCCATAATGAATTTGTAGATCCAGTTAAACATCTGTGGAGGGACTAGGTAGAAGATGCTGAGTCAGACTGATAGTTAGAATGAAATTAAATTATTTTACCTTAAACATATCTCCTAATACTGCACGCCTCATGCAGCGGATGGAGCTTGAGATGCTGGTACCTGAGATGAGACTATCAGGCAGCAAAACCAGGAAGCCCTTCTCTCTGTCTATTAACCAGGATCCGCCCTCAGACTGGCCCTCTAGATGAACCACATCACCGATACTAACGGGTGTCATCTCCCTGTATACATCCACAGAAGGATGTTTACAGTAAAAAAAAAAATTACACAACACAGCTTGTGACAGATGCTACAATTAAACATATGAGCTAAACAGCTGCCGGAGGCCCAGAAATAGTTTTACCATCCATCTTTCAGAAGACACTTCTCAGTTAAGTCCAGTGTTTTGGAGCATGAGACAGTCAGTGTTTTGAGGCCAGGTCTCTCCTCCACATCCAAAACCCAGTAGCGATTATTTAGACCTCCAGAAAGGATGACATGGTCAGGAACTTTCCTAAAGGGATGCAGAGGGACAGATGTGCTTCCAACCATCATCTCTCTGTATTTTGTCATGAACAGGACACAAACATTGCAGCACACTTAAGGTATATTTTTTGAAACCTGAAGTACGAGCTTTATTATTAAGGACACGGCAGTCAATAACCGTCAAGTAAAATGGATTAAAAAAAATCCCTTCCTACAGTTCTCACCAGGGCTTTTGGGGTTTTTCCTCTGTGACATGATCTCCATCATCCATTTGCTCCTCAAACCAGCACTCGTTCAACCCCTCGTCAAGCTGACATGCTGATGCCACTCCTGTATTTAAATTAGGATTCACGAGTACATTCGTTAGAAACCATTATTTTTTTTGAAAGGACAGCTAAATACTGTTGTTTTCTAATGTTAAAAGGCTACGTCCCATGTTACCTACACAAACACAAAATAACTTGATCAAATCTTCAGTAAGAGTTCTACATCACACACGAGTCAACAGTGACATTTGTTCTCTACACGTTAAAAAACAACAACCCATAACTGAATCACTATACCTCTGACCCCTTCTGGATTCGAAGTCCCATTGTCTCGGTCTCCTTTTGATGAGTTAATTTCTGTTCTCACAGCATCCTTCTTGTTACAGTCCATCCCTCCCTTTTCTGCAGTCTTCAGCAATGCATATGTGGCTGTTGTTAAATTGCATTTCTGCATGTGACCAGCTCCAGTGTGCAAATTAACATGCAGGTGAGGGTTTAGCTTTTCACAAGCTTTTGAATCAGCTGTTTTTTGAGTAAAAATATAACCTGTTTTGTTCTCCATGGTCCCATTTCTTATAGATGTTTCACTTATTCTTTTAGCACTAATGAACATTTCATTCCCTTTGTTATGAACATCTGACTGCATGGCATTAAAAGGCCTGGCAATATTTAGGCTGTGGGCTGTTTGTGTCAACCCATTGGAATTCATTGACTTCTTGGCACTGTAGGACTCTTGTGGAGGACTAATGAGTCTTTTTCTGGTGCAAGAAAAATGACTTATTGTTTTTCCTTCATCTTTTGATAAAATTTGATGTATGCGTGGCTCTCTAGATAAAGGCCTACAGGCCTGAGGGCTCCAGTCACTTTTCTCTGTGGAAGAAGCCAAGAAAAGCCTCATCTGACTTTTGGGTGTTTCTGGGACATACAGAAGATCTGGAGAGGAGGGCAGGAGGTTATCAATGTCCCCAAGAATGTTCCTCTTAAATGGAGAATTAGGTATGAACGTAGATGTTTCGTCGTTGATGTGAGGTTCAGGCTTTGCTGGTGCAGGGAGGGCAATGGGCAATTTTGTTAAGGTTGTGGAGTCCTAAAAGCAATAACAGTAAAACTAAGAAGGATTGAAATGCTGAAAACAGGAAAAACAAAAAGATGTTATGGCTGTAGTCTTATTTCTGTGAGTTTGTCTCTGGATATCTGTGCTTATGTGTAAATTAATTAACCTTTAGGTGATAGGGAGTGCACTGTGTCTTTTTTTCTATCCACAAACTCATTGTAAAAATATCCAATAATATAGAACACATGTTCATGTGGCTGATTGGTGCTGGTGAAAGATGGCAATATATGTTATCTTGAGCAACACTTGGTCCGGGATTAACATAACAATACACAAGTATGCGAATAAATGACAGAACCCGTTTACCTGTAGTTGGTTTTTAGACATAAAGAAGGATGATATGTTCTTCTGTCCTCCTGTTGCCTGACAGAAATCACAAAACAAAAACACCAACTTGAATTTCTACAGTGTATCTTGTAGAAATATTCCACAAGGGCAATAAACAGAGGAAGGTCAAGCGATAGCAATAAACTACCAGTCAGATAATGCATTCATATATTCCTTCAGCCTCAAAAACCAGTTCAGGAACACTGCCTAACTAATCAAATGTTTGAACTGCATATCAACAAAAATAAACAGAACAGAAAATGAGGTGATTTTCACTGGTTTTCGTATATTAGCGTAGGTATTTTTATGCAGTTTGTCTGCAAAGATCAACAAAACGCTTTACTAAAAACAGCGGTTCAAATTCTGTACCTACCGTTGTTTTCTTCAATTTTGTCCTGTTCATGGTTACTTTCACTAAACCATTAATGTCATTTAGGTAGCTATGAAATATCCGATTAGCTCACATAAAGACAATGCTGTGAGCCTACATCTAACAAACACGGGATAAACTAACCTCGCATCTATAAAAGGAAATTATTTTTATTCCATTCTTATTGGCTACGCATCCCCACGATCTGGACATTACCGATAAACTACTAACATTCTTTAAATTTAGTATCGTGCTCTGGTGGCGCGAAACATTTAGAAACGCGCAACGGAAGTGATGTCAAGTGATCGACTTCCGGCATCATATACTTTTGCAAGGTTGAGGATATTTTATATAAAAATGAGATAAATTGATTTTTAAAGCAAAAACATAATCAACTTAAGTAATAATTGCTAGAATACAATTATCACTTAAATATAATAAAGTAAGAATGGTATTACTTAAGTAATAATTGCTAGAATACCATTCTTACTTTAATATGTTGAAGTTGTCCATTTTAAATTTGCTTTTTTAAAGGAAAGGAAGTTTAATTACTTTTATTTGTGCTGTACAAAGTTAACTAATCAAGTAATTGAGTGCATCCATATTTGTAAGTGTATTTAATCTCAGGTGAAATCATGACAATGGAAACAAAACATTTCTTAACTGACTGATGCTCATTGCTTTCTTTCAAAAATGAAAATATAGTTCTTTAGGGGCATACAGACTCAGGAACCATCATAGGACATTTTATTTTACCGGTAATATTTTTTATAACATGAAATTAGTAACCATTTATGCCATTTGTTTTAACAGTGTTGCTGGATAATATCTTCATAACACAGGTCAAACATTCTAATTTAAAGCAATTAAATGTTATTTAAAGATAATTGACAAAATGATTTCAAGCAGTGTTCCTACATAAAAAAAATAAATCATTTGATAATTGCAAACAAAATTGTTCTAGTCATACTTTCCACGGGACAAAAAAGTTCTTAATTTATTGATAAAGGCTCAGGATCACTTCATTCAATCTAGAAACTACTGTTAACATTTCATTAGAGTGAGGAATAAAAACAGAAAAAGCTTAAGTTCTGAAATCATCCCTGTCAAGTCTTGATATTTTCTGCCAAGTGACGCTTTACATGAATGACTAAATGTGAGCGTTGAATAAATCTTTTTCCACACACAGTGCAACTATATGGCCGCTCTCCCGAATGAGTCCTCATGTGGCGCGTTAGATTGGACTGAGCGCTGAATTTCATGTTGCAGACAGAACAAGCATAGGGTTTCTCTCCAGTGTGAATTATTTTGTGCTTGACAAGGTCTGCTTTCTCTCTGAAGTTCTTGCCACATTCCCCACAGCGGTGTGGTCGTTCCCCCGTGTGGATGCGGATGTGCACGTTCATGTTCCCCAGTTGTGTGAAGCCCTTTCCACAAAAGCTGCACATGTACGGCTTCTGTTCAGAGTGCGAGTTCATGTGAGTGTGCAAATAGGAGCGCTGAATGAAGCTTTTATCACAAACGTTGCACCTGTACGGTTTCTCCCCCGTGTGAGTCTTTATGTGGCGAGTGAGAACCGATCTGACCTTGAATTTCTTGTTGCAGATGTTGCAGCTGTACGGTCTGTCAGTCTTCTCACCTGCTTGTGATGCATCTGCCATCAAGCCCGAGGGAAACCCTCCACTGGCCATGACGCCGGCCTCATTGACTGCATTGATTATACTATTTGGCACCGGTGCACCACAGATTTCACCAACAGTTTGGGATTTATGCTCTTTGGATGAACTGTGGGCCAAACATCGTTCATCTTCAGCTACTTGTTTTTGGTGCACAAACTGTTTGCGATCTTGTTCACTCTTTTGCACATAGATGATATTAAACATGGCATCATTACTGTCAGGCTCTTCTTGCTTTTCACATAACTTCGACATCCACAGATCCTCCTGCTCTTCTTTAATTTGTAGGGGCTCCTGCCCCTCCTCATCCTGGCAAGACATCTTGTCAAGGTGACGGTCATCTGACAGAGAACCTTCAAGGGCAGAAAGCTGTAGAGGTTCTGCATGAGAGCATATGGGGAAAAAAGATGTTTAATTTGGTCATTGATCCATTAGCTAAGAAGATAAGATGTGAAAATAAACAATAATTAAAAGGCCAACATTTAAAATCACTGTATTGTGATATAAATATGTATTTAAGAGATGTGGAATCCTCACTTCATCTCATTCAGACCATTACACACTTTGGTTCTCTGTCAGGACACAAAGTAAACTGGGAGAAATGTGAATTGATGCTCTTAAATAAAACCTGCACAATAATATGTGTGTGGAATATGAATAAAATGGAAACAGACAGAAATAACATAGACTTAGAATTACATTTGGCATCTATCAAACAAGATATCTAAAACTCTGAACAAAATAAGAGCAAATATTGATTGCTGCCTGTATCTCCCCCGCCTCTCTCTCTACTCAGTCAGCCATCAGTAGGAGGGTCCCCCTATATGAGCCTGGTCCTGCTCAAGGTTTCTTCCTGTTAAAGGGGACTTTTTCCTTGTCACTGTTGCTTGTTTGGGGTCAGGCCCTGGGATTCTGTAAAGCACCTAGAAACAATTCTGATTGTAACAGACGCTATATAAATAAAGATTAATTGATCTCTGTGTGGTCAAGTAAATATTGTAAAAATTAATATTCTTCCAATAGTCAGCTACAGCTTGAGAATGTTGCACACTATCATACAAAAACCTGGTTTGATGACTTGCATAAACTCAGTAAATCTCAGCAGTTTGGAGGGTGAAGTGGCTCCTAATAATCAGAGATAAACCAGCCAATATGGTGGAACCCAAATAAAACATGATTCTTTTGAAAACATGGAAGGTCAATGGACTAATTAAGCTTTGTCACATACTTTATGATACTTGAAACAATTTTAAAAACATTAATGAGTTATTGATTATGAATTTTAAAAGAATGAGCACTTGAATTATATTTCCTTACAGCTCTATGCGTCTTGATAGATAGGCTGAGAAACTGCAAACACAAAAGTGAAAATGTTTACAGTCATAACCTCTTGAATTAAAATATAGTTAAATTATGGTATTCAACTAAGACAATTCAAAATACTCAACAGATTTTACTACACACAGTTAAAACTATTTACAATGACCTTACAAGATTCTAATAGGCCAAAATGTGGCAATATCAAAGGAAATTTGTTTCACTTACTACTGGATTGTCATGAAATATAAGAAATTTGGTTTGGTATAACAAACCAGGCTATGAACTTCCTCAATGTGAACGTGCCAACGTATGCATTTACACGGTATTGTGGGTTTTTTTTGTTGTTTTTTTTTAAAACAACTTAAATCTCTTAACATTAATTTCAAGGCAGCCATTATATTGCTGTAGACCCCAAATGCATTTTAATTGTTTAGTTCTTGTTTTATGAAAACATTTAAAAAACCTGATGATATCTGCCATACAACTCTTTAAAAAATAAATTAAAATTACGACCCTCTACAAAACAGTGAGTTAGTTCAGCTGTATGCAATGATACCCAGGACAGATGACCATTGTGCAGGTCTGACAGCCATTTTGCATCCCCCGCCCGGTTTGGAGATACATAATGGCGCTAGATACGTCTCCAAAACACCATTATGATTAGCCTAAAGTGCTCTTCTCCCGATTTATTTGACAGTTTAATGAATTGGTGAAGGTTAATTTCCAGCGTGAGGTTAAAGTTTATTACCTCTCCTGCCCATCCTCCGCTGCCGCTCGAGCTCCTGCTGCTCCTCGTATTCTTTAATAGTTTGTACGAAGAGGTTAAAGATTTCCTCCGCCGCGGTTGATAGCCGCTTATTGACGAGAGCTTTAATTTTGTCTGCCTTAAACATTTTGTCGGAGGATAGGAGGCGTCCGATACACGTTCGCCCGCGGGAGTCGGCCAGTGTGAAACCTGGAGCGGCAGCACTCAGCTGGATGGAGCAAAGATCGCGAGATCACCACATAGATCACGCCCACTGCTGAATTAGCTGCCGTTCACTGTTTTAATCTCGGAACGTCATTTTTCATTTTTTTCCTATTCAACTGCCGATTTACTGGACTGACTGTTTAATTTGTATTTAACTGGTATGTTTTCTCGATATCAGCCACTTCCTCAATTTGTCGGTGGTACATTCCATGCATGGGTTTGTCCTTCCATGATAGCCCCTCGGGTTCCTCCTCCTTGGTGGGCTTTTGTTGCCTGAGGCATTCACTCCTTGTCTTGATGTCAGTGGCTTGTATCTCTTCCAGTGGCCAGGGTATTATGCCAGCAGGGTATCTGATTACTGGCAGGGCGTAGGTGTTTATGGGCTGGATCTTATGCTTACCATTCAGCTGACTTTTCAGGACTTGTCTTAACCTCTGTAGGTATTTGGCTGTGGCTGACCTCCTAGCTGCCTCCTCATGGTTACCATTTGCCTGCGGGATCCCCAGGTATTTGTAACTGTCCTGCACATCTGTGATGTTCCCTTCAGGTAGTTCAACCCCATCAGTTGTGATCACCTTTCCTCTTCTAGATATCATCCGCCCACATTTGTCTAAACCGAATGACATCCCGATGTCCTTGCTGTAGATCCTAGTGAGGTGAATCAGAGAGTCAATGTCACGCTTGTTCTTGGCATACAGCTTGATGTCATCCATGTAGAGGAGGTGGCTGACGGTTGTTCCACTTTCGGAACTGGTACCCATAGCCACTCTTGGTGATGATCTGGGTGTGGGGGTTTAGGCCTATGCAGAACAGCAGGGAAGACAGAGCATCTCCTTGATATATGCCACATCTTATGCTCACCCGCGTTATTGGCTTTGAGTTGGTCTCCATGTCATGTTCCACAGCTTCATGGAGTTCTGGATGAACTCTCTTAGTGTCCTGTTGATGTTATACAGCTTTAGGCACTCCAATATCCATGTGTGCATTGAGTCATAGGCTTTCTTCAGGCAGTGCACAGGTTGGTGTGCCACGTCCTACAGTCCTGGGTGATTGCCCTGTCGTCAGTAGCTGGTGTTTGGCACCTCTGGTGTTGTTCCCTATGCCTTTCTGTGCTCTGCTTATGTATTGATCCATGTGCCTGCTGATCTTAGCCGCTATGATGCCCGATAGGAGCTTCCATGTGGTGCTGAGGCAGGTTATGGACCGGTAGTTGGACGGTATTGTGCCCTTCTGGGGGTCCTTCATTATGAGGACTGTCCGGCCTTGGGTTAGCCACTCTTGGTGTTAGCAGCTGGTTCATCTGTGCTGCCAGGCGTTCATGGAGTGCAGTCACCTTCTTAAGCCAGTAGGCCCTGGTGCTGCTCTTCATTTTGGACACTCTTGTTTTGATGTCTGCTAAGGTGATGACTACTGGGTCTTGTTCTGGGAGTTGGCTGTGCTCGGTGTGTAGTTCTTGCAGCCATTGGGCAGCCTCTTTCTCCCAGATACTCTTCCAGTATTGTTCCCTCTCAGGCCTGGGGGGGTCTGTTGTCATGTTGTTGCCTGCCATTGAGAGTAGACCTTTGCCGGGTTTGTGGAGAACACCCTGTATATCCTCCTTTCCTCTACTTCTCTTGTGTACCTCTTTAGTTGGGTAGCCAGGGTAGTGAGCCTTTGCTTAGCAGTCTCCAGTGCCTCAGGTATGACCAGTTTGTTGTACTTCTTGGGCCGCTCTGTCCTTGGATTCACGCCTCTACTCAGCTCTGTTAGGAGGCTGACTTCTCTCCGTGTTGCCATGATTTTTGCCTTTAGCCTTCTCCTCCATGGGGCTATTTGCTCCTTATGGCTATTCATGCTCTTCATCTTATAGCCAAGCATCTGTAGGATTACCGTTGCCGCTGCGTACATCAGCTGATTGGTCTCAGTGATGGTAGTGGTAGGGATGGTTGACAGTGCCGTGTTCATGTCCTCCAGTAGAGATTCGTCTGGTACTTTGTGTGTTAGCTGTCTGTGTAGATTCTCAATCATCCAGGTCATCGTATCCAAGGTAGTTTTCTCTGTCAACTGGACTCTGTTTCTTCTCTTTTGTAGATGTTTCACCTTCTATCCAGAAGGCTTCTTCAGTTCTGAACTCACTGGGGACAGAGCTTGAAAATATAGCCCCTGTGGACCATTGGCATGTTAATGATCTGAGTGGTCACCTGAGTGTCGTTGGCAGGGTCGTTGGTAGGGTCGTTCATCTAGTTTCGGTTGAGGTGTCTCCCCTTTGTCTGCTGGCTCACTTGGTGGTGAGTCACCAGGTCTCCTGGAATGGTGTGAACATTTGTTTTGCTGTTGGAAGGAGTGGAGGACTGCATTGTACGTGGGTGATAGGAAGTGCCTCAGCCCACCACCTCTGTTTAAGGATGGTTTTTCCAATTTGACATGGATAGCTTCCTTGATACCCCTCTCAAACCAGCGGTCTTCTCTGGCCAGTATCCGTACTTGGCAAAGTACTCAAAGGAGTGCCCACTCTCCTAGATGTAAGTGGACTGCTGAGTCTTGACCCGAAGCGGTGGCACGTCTGTGTTGTGCCATTCTTCTGTGGAGAGGTTGTTTGGTTTCCCCAGTGTATAGTTCCTTGCATTCCTCCTGGCACTGTACAGCATAAACAACATTACTTTGTTTGTATCTTGGTATCTTGTCCTTCGGGTGTACCAACCTCTGTCTGAGAGTGTTGCTGGGTTTGAACTGAACCGGTATGTCATGTTTCTGGAAGATCCTCCTAAACTTCTCAGAGACCCCGGCCAGTCTATGTAACAGGAAGCTGTGATCAACTGTATCAAAAGCAGCACTGAGATCCAGCAGAACCAGCATAGAGACCAGTCCATGATCTAAAGCTTTGAGAAGATCATTGGTAACTTTAAGAAGTGCTGTTTCTGTACTGTGATGAGTTCAAAAGCCTGACTGAAACATCTCAAACAGGCTGTTTCTCTGCAGGTGCCGCAGTAACTGAGTCACCACCACCTTCTCAAGAACTTTAGAGATAAAAGGAAGGTTGGATATTGGCCTATAATGTGCTAATACGTCAGGATCCAGTGATGTTTTTTTAAGCAACGGCTTAATCACTGCCACCTTGTAGGACCAGGGTACATAACCTGTCACTAAAGAACCATTCATCTGGTCCAGGATAGAACTGCCTATCAATGGTAAAACATCCTTCAACAGGTGTGTTGAGGGTCCTGATATGTGAATTATACCAGGGGGCACACCTCCTCTGATTTACTATTTTCTTTTTCAGGGGGGCAACAGAATCAAGAGTGATTCCTAGTGAGGTTGCTGCACTTTCCGCAATAGAGTCAACCTCAGCAGGGCTAAGATTATAATGATTTATCCCTGGGAAAACACACGGTGGTCCTGGGATTAGCACAGGGATCACTTCCTTAAACTTAGCTACAGCATTATCTGAAAGAGATCTGCTATAGTAAGACTGTGCTCTGAGCATACGTAGAAGAATCCTTAATCATAAATGTGAAAGTGATCAAAGAATGGTCTGACAGGAGTGGGTTCTGAAGGAACGCTGACACATGTTCTACCTCAACACCATAAGTCAGAACTAGCTATAGGGTGTGGTTGAAGCTATGAGTTGGTTGGTTTATCTGCTGGAGGAAACCAACTGACTCAAGTAATGAAATGAAGCCATTTCTAAAGCTGTCATTTACAACGTCTACATGGATATTAAAGTCTCCAATGATAATGACTTTGTCCATTCTAAGGACCAAGTCAGATAAGAAATCAGAGAACTCAGACAGGAACTCTGAATGTGGCCCAGCAGGGGGCCGATATACAACTACAAACAGAAGTGGCTTTTCTGCTTTCCAGTTCAGATGGGTGATGCCAAGAGTCAGGCTTTCAAATGAACTGGAGCCATATTTTGGTCTAGGATTAACTAATAACTTGGAGTGATAGATTGCTGCCACTCCCCCAACACGAGGAATGTGATAATTAAGATGGGTAGGAGGAGTAGATTCATTTAAGCTAACATACTCCTCCTCCTGAAGCCAGGTCTCAGTTAGACAGAATAAATCAACGTGATGATCCGCTAGGGATGTACACAAAAGAGATCTAATATTTAACAGTCCACACTTAATTGTGATATTAATTTCTCCAACTTGTGCTTTAGTATTAATTTTAATAAGATTATGGTGATTGACCGCTCCCCTGCTCTGTGCTTGGTGAACTTTTAACTGTGGAACAGAGACTACCTCTATAGAGTTAAATATGTTATTGTTGGTGGATGAGGGTTCTATGGAAGCAGCAGAGAGGTGTGTAAGACTACAACTCTGCATCCTGGTCTGGACCCTGGATTGTCAGGTCACTTTGGGTCTAATAAAATTAGCCAAGTTACTAGAAATGAGAGAGGCACCATCCCGTGTGGGATGTACACCGTCTCTCCTAATCAGACCAGGTTTTCCCCAAAAAGTGCTCCAATTGTCTATAAAGGCCCCCTGGTTTTCGGGGCACCACCGTGACAACCAGCGATGAAGCGATGACATGCGGCTAAACATCTTATCTCTGGCCAGATTGGGGAGGGGACCAGAGAATGCTACGGAGTCCGACATCGTTTTTGCTATGTTAATTTTGGTGACCTCCGACTGACGAAGCCGGGTGTCGTTGGCTCCGACGTGAATAATAACTTTACCAAATTTACGTCTACGTTGGGTAGCCGCATGTTTTGAGTGCTGTCTTAATGTGGTCCTGTTCCTTCTTCCTGCCTTGGGATGTGGTGGGTATTTCTTTGGCCAACTGGAGGGTTTTGATCACTCCCATCTTATGTTCCAGTGGATGGTGAGAGTCAAACTGGAGGTACTGGTCGGTATGTGTAGGTTTTCTGTAGACTTCGATGGTGAGATTTCTGTCCTCAGTGATCTTGACTTCGCAGTCCAGAAAGGCCAAGTCTGAGTGAATGCCTCAAGTGCTGAGTGATTGCCTCAGGCAACAAAAGCCCAGCAAGCCCCCTTCATGCAGGGGCTTATCATGGAAGGATAAGCCCCTGCATGGTAGTGCATAAATTAAGGTAGTGGCTGATATTGAGAAAACATACCAGTGGCTGGAAAAGGCCAGACTGAAAGACAGCACAGAGGCACTACCCATGGCTGCACAAGAACAGGCCCTGAGCACCAGAGCAATAGAGGCCAGGGTCCCAGTACTGGTCCCAGTAGTGATTGGGACACTAGGGGCAGTAACACCCAAGCTGAGTAGATGGCTCCAAATTATACCAGGAACCACATCAGAGACCTCTGTCCAGAAGAGCTCAGTCCAAGGAATAGCTAAGGTCCTGTGCAGAACCCTCAGACTTCCAGGCCTCTGGTAGAAGGCCCAAGTCTGAAGGCAGCACCGCCCAGGAGGGCGAGGAAGAGAATTTTTTTAATATACTTTTTATTTTATTTTTAAAAAAAAAAATTTTTTAATTTGTTTTTGGCCTCTCATCGTGACAATCATGCACCCATTAAACATTGTTGTAGTGAAGCACCAGGTATATTTGTGTATAAATGTATTATAGAGTAAAATCTGATTATTAGTTATGTGATTTGGGACATTGGTGACATTGCTTATCCCCAACAGGGGGTGGTGTCGCTCCAGATTGGACAGAATTTTCCCAGAAGTGAGAATATTTATGTGTTAAACCTGTTCAAGAAAAGCTCCAAACCAAGTCAAAGTTCTGTCTTTATTAAAAATGGTAATTTTATTTCCCTTCCAGGCATGACAGAATCAAAACTGGCCTCAGTTGAAGGATTCTACATTAAATATAACTTCTTTAAAATGCTGGTCAAACACAACTTTTTTTCTGCATCAATGCAATTGGCTGAATATGGAGCAAACTAAGACTCAGAGAATTGTTGGGATTTCTGGGTTGTGTCTGTCTTTGGCCTGCAGGGTGTGGTGTTGAGCACAATTGGGTGCAGCTGGCACTGCAGGTGGGCGCACCTGTAGGCAATTTACATCTTGCTGCCTATTTAAGCAGGTTGTGCCTGCCTGTCAGTGCCGGGGTGTCTGTTCACTTTCCTGAGTGTTCCTGTTCGTGTTGGGAGTCTGTTCGTTGGTCTAGTGTGGGAGCTTGTTTGGGTTCCTTGGTGTTGGCTCCTGTTCCTGTGTTCCTGTTGCCCTGGAGGGCCACTCCTATTCCCGTGCTTCCGGTTTTCCTGGAGGGCCTCTCCTGTTGCTGTTCCGTTTGTCCTGGAGGACCGCTCCTGCCCCCCTTGCAGTCTAGGAGGACTGCCTCTGCCCTCAGTGTCTCGGGGCACGTTCGTGAGGCGAGCGTGTTGCGCCGGACTCCCGAGCCCTCGCCGGTCCAGGAGGACTGCAGCCGTTTGAGGACTCATCGGTGTTCCGAGTTCCCGGCAGTCCAGGGGGACTGCGTCTGGTTTGGGAACTCGCCGATGGACCTGGGACGGGCGGACGCTGCCTCCCGATCCCGATCCACCTCTGTGTCCTGGCCTGCGTTCGGGTCCGCTACCACCATGTATCGTAACAAGAATACCATAACCAATGTAGCTCTACTTCTTGGGGCAGTTCAGCATTAACCACTTGCTACAGTGTTTTTTTTTTTTTTTAAAGTCGATTTTGTTCGACAAAAAACTCAGTAATCTGGAAATTAATCAGATCTAATTAGATATGTTTTGTTTTGCTCTCTCACATTCCAGAGACCCCGTGCAGATATGGTCAGATAAGGTTTATCGTCACCAGAAGGTCCATCAGTGGGAAGCTAGAATCCTAAAGCCAGCTTAAAGCTGTCAAATATGACGGGACAGAGTTAGACTGTAGATACAGAGTGATGTCCATATATACATGTATGTCTATATAATAATTTGTGGGTTCGGCTTTTTTTTTAGTTATGACAAAGCCGAACGGAAGAATTTAATAAAGAACAAACAACTAAAATGGTAAATAATGAACGTGGAAAAACTATAAACTGACTAAATAGAGTTGCGTTTGCAAATATTCCCCACTAGATGGCGCAATTGTTATATTTCAGTTGTAAATGACAATAGGGAAATTTTTCAGTCAGTAAATGTTGATTTTCCCCAGGACAAATTATTGAAAACTCCAAACATAACAACAGTTGCTTATCATTGGCTTTTCATTCAAGAAATCGTCTTTTATATTGGTTGCTGCTTTGCTTATGATTTAACAATTTTAATATTTGAATAGTTAATCTTGCAATATGGAATTAATTTGGACATTTTTTTTTACATTCTATTGCAGTTTGGGTGATTTTAAAAAAACAAAAACAAAAAAAACATTGACATTCTCTGACAGTTTCCTCACTCAACGATGACGTCAGTGCCTTTATATTTATACAGAAGCTACATCATTACAGACTTATGGTAAGTAGCCTAGTTCCCAATGAGTAGGATATAGTCTGCCGATGCCAAGTTGTTAATTCCTAAGAAAAGGGCCTGGGTCTTCCTGCTGTACTCTCTCTCCAGGGGGCGTGCTTACGACACTTTCCCATTGCTGTGATAGTTACATCAACAGCCAATTACTCATAACTGGTTATTTAAGCCTGTTGCTCACCAGTGTGTTGTCCTTTCACCAGTTTAGCGGTAAAACGTAGGCTCAGAGATCTAGTTTGCCTAAAGTCAAGATTAGTAATCTTGCTGATTTTTGCTCCTCTCTTAAGGTCACCACACTTCCCTCCTTTTGAGAAGGGAAACACGTACTAGAGGATCTTTTTCCATTCCGAGAGTGTTCCTCATCCACAGACTTTTCTTCTCCTATTCCACTGTTCGGGCCTTTTTTCGTTCTATTAAAACCTCATTTGAAACTTGTCAGTATTGGGGTCCAATTCTAAAAGAACCATAACAATCACTATGTCAACCTCAATGAGATGGGCAAATCCACAAAAGGAGTTAATGATGTTTTTAAATGCTATCACTTGAAAAAAGTGGGCTAAAAAATGTCTAGATACATCACAGCCATGCCTAAGATGATTCACTGCATGCAACATCTAATGTAAACCTTTAACACATTCATTGAAAAACTGGCAGATTTGTAGCAAAAGGCGTAGAAATGGTACAGCCATCTGAATGGGTCTGACATCATACTGCATTAGATTGTTCCTTACATGATAAACATGGCTATGGAAATACCAAAAATCAGGGTGACATACACTTGTTCGTTGTTCTGGTTTCTGTACAGCCTCAGCCGATGGTAACATAGCTAAACTAAAGATTTACTATGTAATTTTTCAAAAAGTAAAGTTTTAATTCTAATCTTAAGGAGGGCTTGACCTCAGAGGAGCTGAACAAAAAAACGATTCATGATTTAATGGGCAGCCAATGAAGAGAAACACACAAATAAAGTGATCTCTTTTGTCACTACCTGTCAGAACTCTGGCTGAAGCAATTTAGATGAGCTGGAGGCTTCTCGAAGAATTGTTTGTCCATCCTGATAATAATGAATTGCAATAGTCCAGCCTGGAAGTAACAAATGCATTAGGTAACTTACCAGCATCCTGTCCGCTCAGTATTTTCCTAATCTCTGTAGTGTTTCACAAAAGAAAAAAGGCCTGATATAACAGTTCTTAAAGGTTACTAAAAGATTCCTTACAGAGAAATTAGAGAGACCATCAGAGTAATGATGTGACCTAATTACAAAAAAAAAGATGGCGCTGTCTCAGGCGGCAGCCATCTGCACACCCTATTGTTCTTTTTAACTTTTCTTGGTGTCTAATCTTATCTTATTCTTAATTTTATGTTTATGTTCTAATCTTATTTCTATTTTATTTTATGCTTCTGTAAATATGTGTCATAATTTAATCTTATTTTTATTTCTATGATTACGTTCTAATCTTATTTGTACTTTATTTTTATTCTATTTCTATGCTTATGTAAATATACCTGCTGCTATTTGTGTCTATATACTATATTTATATTCTTTATGTCAATGCTGCTATTACAATTCAATTTTCCCTATTCCCAAAGTAAATCTTATTTTATCTTAATCTTTCCCTGACAGGCTTAGAACCAAATAATGTGACCTCAAATTTGTCTGAATTAAGTGGTCTTGTTCTGTCTCATCTGGTTTCATGGATAAATATAGCTGAGTGAAAAGGATTGGTCCAAGTAGAGAACCTTGTTGAACTCCATCAGTAACCCTAATACATGAAGAAGAAAGACCTTATATAACAAACTGGTATATACATATGATTTAAACCAGTGTTGTGCTGTCCCTCTGATTCCAATGTTCCTGTAACAGGACGTTATGATCAACTGTCAAAGGCAGCACCAAGGTCCAGTTGAACCAGCATAGAAAGCAGCCCATTATCTAAAGCTATAAGAGGATCATTAGCAATTTTAACAAGCATTATTTCTATCACCCAATTTCTATCGGGTGCATTGTGTTTTGGGTAGCGGCCGGAGGCAGGGACCTTGGCGGTCTGATCCCCGGCTGCATAAACTGGCTCTAGGGACATGGAATGTCACCTCTCTGGTGGGAAAGGAGCCTGAGTTGGTGCGCGAGGTTGAGAAGTTCCGACTAGATATAGTTGGCCTCACCTCGACGCACGGCAAGGGCTCTGGAACCAGTCTTCTCGAGAGGGGTTGGACTCTCTACCACTCTGGAGTTGCCGATGGTGAGAGGCGACGGGCAGGGGTGGCAATTCTCGTTGCTCCCCAGCTCAGTGCCTGTATATTGGAGTTTACCCCGGTTGATGAGAGGGTAGCCTCCCTTCGCCTTCGGGTGGGGGGACGGATCCTGACTGTTGTTTGTGCCTATGGTCCAAACAGCAGTTCAGCGTATCCACCCTTTTTGGAGTCCTTAGAGGGAGTGCTGGAGAGTGCTCCTTCTGGGGGCTCCCTCGTCCTCCTGGGTGACTTCAATGCTCACGTTGGCAATGACAGTGTGACCTGGAGAGGGGTGATTGGGAAGAACGGCCCCCCTGATCTGAACCCGAGTGGTGTTTTGTTACTGGACTTCTGTGCTCATCTCAGATTGTCCATAACAAACACCTTGTTCAGACATAAAGGCGTCCACATGTGCACTTGGCACCAGGACGCCTTAGGCCGCAGATCGATGATCGACTTTGTGGTTGTGTCATCGGATTTGCGGCCGCATGTTCTGGACACTCGGGTGAAGAGAGGGGCGGAGCTGTCAATTGATCACCACCTGGTGGTGAGTTGGCTCCGATGGTGGGGAAGGATGCCGGACAGACCTGGCAGGCCCAAACGTGTTGTGAGGGTCTGCTGGGAACGCCTGGCAGAGTCCCCTGTCAGAAGGAGCTTCAACTCACGCCTCTGGGAGAGCTTTGAACATGTCCCGGGGGAGGCGGGGGACATTGAGTCCGAGTGGACCATGTTCCGTGCCTCCATTGTTGAGGCGGCTGACCGGTGCTGTGGCCGCTAGGTGGTTGGTGCCTGTCGTGGCGGCAATACCCGAACCCGCTGGTGGACACCAGCGGTGAGGGATGCCGTCAAGCTGAAGAAGGAGTCGTATCGGGCCTTACTGGCCTGTGGGACTCCTGAGGCAGCAGATGGGTACCGGCGTGCCAAGCGGAGTGCAGCTACGGCCGTTGCCGAGGCAAAGACCCGGGCGTGGGAAGAATTCGGTGAGACCATGGAGAACGACTTTTGGACGGCCTCGAAAAGGTTCTGGACCACCATCCGGCGTCTGAGGAGGGGGAAGCAGTGCACTGTCAACACTGTGTATAGTGGTGATGGTGTGCTGCTGACCTAAACTCGGGATGTTGTGGATCGGTGGAAGGAATACTTCGAGGACCTCCTCAATCCCACCAACACGCCTTCCAGTGAGGAAGTAGGGCCTGGGGACCTGGAGATGGGCTCTCATATCTCCGGGGCTGAAGTTGCCGAGGTAGTCAAAAAACTCCTCGGTGGCAAGGCCCCGGGGGTGGATGAGATCCGCCCGGAGTTCCTTAAGGCTCTGGATGTTGCAGGGCTGTCATGGTTGACTCGACTCTGCAACATCGCGTGGACATCGGGGGCAGTGCCTCTGGATTGGCAGACCGGGGTGGTAGTCCCTCTTTTTAAGAAGGGGGACCGGAGGGTGTGTTCCAACTATAGGGGGATCACACTCCTCAGCCTCCCTGGTAAGGTCTATTCAGGGGTACTGGAGAGGAGGGTCCGCCGGACAGTCGAACCTCGGATTCAGGAGGAGCAATGTGGTTTTCGTCCTGGGCGTGGAACAGTGGACCAGCTCTACACCCTCAGCAGGGTCTTCGAGGGTGCATGGAAGTTTGCCCAACGAGTCCACATGTGTTTTGTGGACTCGGAGAAGGCATTCGACCGTGTCCCTCGGGGGGTCCTGTGGGGGGTTCTCCGAGAGTATGGGGTGTCGGGCCCGCTGATACGGGCCGTCCGCTCCCTTTACGATCGGCGCCAGAGTTTGGTTCGAATTGCTGGCAGTAAGTCGAACTCGTTTCCGGTGAGGGTTGGTCTCCGCCAGGGCTGCCCTATGTCACCAATTCTGTTCATAATTTTTATGGACAGAATTTCTAGGTGCAGTCATGGTGTTGAGGGGATCCGGTTTGGTGACCTCAGGATCGGGTCTCTGCTTTTTGCGGATGATGTGGTCCTGTTGGCGTCATCGGCCCGTGACCTCCAATTATCACTGGATCGGTTCGCCGCCGCATGTGAAGCGGCTTGGATGAAAATCAGCACCTCCAAATCCGAGGCCATGGTTCTCAACCGGAAAAAGGTGGAGTGCCTTCTCCGGGTCAAGGAGGAGATCCTGCCCCAAGTGGAGGAGTTCAAGTACCTCGGGGTCTTGTTCACGAGTGAGGGAAGAATGGAGCGGGAGATCAACAGGCGGATCGGTGCGGCGTCCGCAGTAATGCGGACTCTGCACCGGTCCGTAGTGGTGAAGAGAGAGCTGAGCCAAAAGGCGAAGCTCTCGATTTACCGGTCGATCTTCGTTCCTACCCTCACCTATGGTCATGAGCTTTGGGTAATGACCGAAAGAACAAGATCACGGGTACAAGCGGCTGAAATGAGCTTCCTTCGTAGGGTGGCTGGGCTCTCCCTTAGAGATAGGGTGAGAAGCTCTGCCATCCGGGAGGAGCTCGGAGTAGAGCCACTGCTCCTCCGCGTTGAGAGGAGCCAGATGAGGTGGCTTGGGCATCTAGTTAGGATGCCCCCTGGACGCCTCCCTGGTGAGGTGTTCAGGGCATGTCCCTCCGGTAGGAGACCCCCGGGAAGACCCAGGACACGTTGGAGAGACTATGTCTCTCGACTGGCCTGGGAACGCCTGGGGGTCCCTCCGGATGAGCTAGAGGAAGTAGCTGGGGAGAGGGAAGTCTGGGCTTCTCTCCTTAGGCTGCTGCCCCCGCGACCCGACCCCGGATAAGCGGTAGAGAATGGATGGATTATTTCTATCCTGTAATGAGCTCTAAAACCTGACTGAAACATTCCAAACAGACTGTCTCTGCAGGTGCTCGTCATCGTTTCATCATTACACCTTCATGTGTGCCAGAACACTGCGAGATAAACAATGGGCAGCATGAATGTCAGCGGGTCGATGGTCAGCATTGTGCTTAAGTATTTTCCAATATTGTCCCATTTGCTAAGTTTAGGTCACAGATCTCAAGATCGTGCAAGGTTGCTGCCCTGATCGATAAAAAGCAGCGTCATATTACTACACAAGCTGTATATGATGCATCTTTTTGACAAAATCCAAACGCGACAGGCAGGTACACCAATGTCAGTGGGTAATTTAGCAGGACAATGCAAGACTCCTTTCATGTCGCAGGCAACTTTGTCCAACTAAGTTCCCGGGTTGATTGCAGGGTCATTTGACCTAGGATGAAATGCCGTGACAACCATTGCACAGTGTCTAAACGGCCCGCTTCTACCCAGGACAACGCATTTTCATGCAGTGTGAAAGGGTTTATGGAGGCCTAATCAGGATCCAAGCAACTGTTTGGTTACTGCCTTTGTCATTTTTAAATGCAGGTACATAACATGCTGCTTAAGAAAAAGTGATCTGGTCAAGGAGAGAAGGGCCACTCAATGGTGAAATAGACTTCATTAAGTTTGTTAAGATTAAAATTAAGATGTACTTTATTCATCCCTGTGGGGAAATTGAATTGTAGTAGCAACCTATACAAAGTATAGAAACAGAATAAATAAATACAGATAAGATTAGAACGTTATAAGCATATATACAGCATATATTATAAGCATATATATATAATATATACATAATATAATATATACATATTATAAGCATATATACATAAATATAGAATAAAATAGAAATAAAATTACAACATAAACATTACACAGTTATTGTTATTGGCTGGGTTAGGATGAGTTATACAGTCTGATGGCGGACGGCAGGAATGACTTCCTGTACCGTTCCTTAGAGCAGCGAGGCTGCAGGAGTCTGCTGCTGAAGCTGCTTCTCAGTTTGTCCACTGTGTTATGGAGGGGGTAGAAGGGATTGTCCATGATTGTCCGCAGTTTCAACACCATCCTGTCCCTCGCCACCTCGTCCAAGTTTGCAAGTCTACAGCCAACAACAGACCCTGCCTTTTTAATGAGTTTGTTAAGTCTGTTGGCATCCTTAGCTTTAATGCCTGCACCCCAGCACACTGCAGAGAAGATGGTGCTAGCCATGACCGACTGGTAGAACATGTGGAGCATCCTGCTGAAATGGGAACCAAAAGACATGTGGAGGACTTTGATCTTTGAATGAAAGACGACATCTCCAAAAAGTTCTTAGGCTTAAAGGAGTTCAAGGGCTCATTGAAGAGCCTGTCTGATCCTATAGTCCACAAATGTGATGATGGTCTAGCTCTAGCAGCTGTTGGGATATTATGATTACCTTTTTTAACTAAGAAGTCTTTAACACTAAGTGTAGAAGTGAATACCTGGATCCAAAGTACTGTAAGAGTTAATTTGACTACAGTGCTGAAAAGAACCGTGGGGTTATTGTGGCTTTCTTCAATTAAAGTTGAAGAATTGGCCATGCTGGCGTTAAGGAGGGACTTTTTCTAAGCTAGCAGACTGTCTTTCCAGGCTCGATGATAATGATCTTATTTTCAAAAATACTGCTTCCTTTCTAATCTTCGGACTTTCTCCTTGACGGTCCTATTCTGGGAATTATACCAAGGGGTCCACCTCCTGTGATAGCTACAGTATTATCAGAGAGAAAGCCTGTTCTAAACATGGAAATGTAGTTTCTTTCCTAAATTCGAAAATTATCAAAGTTAACATTTCTAATTTGAATAATATATCTCACGTCATTACCCCTAATCCCCCTACATAATTCTAATCCTGTACTTAAGTATAGTGATCATCATACTGACTTTTTAAACGTATACTGACTTTTTAAAATACTTTCTAACACACACACACACACACACACACACACACACACACACACACACATAACCTCCGATCATGGAAATTTGACAGCTGCTTCCACACCAGCTCACACTCCACTTATTCCCCAAATCCTGCTGACTTTAAAATGAGTTTCTTTCACAACAGTTGAGCTGTGACATCTGGCCTCTGTCACCAGCTGCTGGGACAGAAACCTGAGTTATATGTATTGGATTTGGTGAAAAATGGCTGTGGTGGTTTTCTGGTTTGTGTCCACATCTAACACCGTGTCAGGTATATTTACACTCTACTGTGAACAGGTTTAACAATTCCAGAAGAGTTTCCAAAGAAGAAGAATCTCTCCTAGATAAGAAACAGTAAATTAAACATAATAATGGAACAGCACAATGACTCCAGAGTAGCTCTGTGTGTGATCAGAGTATAATGTCTAGATATTACAAATGAAAAATCCTAATGGCATTGCTCCAATCAATGGACTTAATTTATAAGTTAATGTGGCAGGTGAAACAGATTCTAATGGTGCAGATGTGATCCAGCAGTCTGCTGGGATGTGCCGATGACTTCAGTTATTACACGTATCATCCTTCAACTTACTGCTCATTTATGGTCCAGGGCTTCTTAGGAAAAATGCACAACCCATGTATTTTATGTGTGTTGGGGATTATGGTGGGACCGTAAAAAAATTGGTATTAGTCAACTCATTACCTCCGCCCTTTCATTTTAATATAGTGAATAATTGAATAAACACATGTGCGTTTTTGGCCCACAATTATGGAGATGAAAGGCTTAAACTCCAATAAGATTACCACTTTTCCAAAGATAAAATGAATTGCGCTGAATCCATTTCTCCCATTGTTTTTAGATTCAAATTTGTATTAAAAAGTGTGCACACGTTGATATTCAGCTTTCCTTTGTTTAAGATATAGTACAAAAACTAAAATGACATAATGAAACCCAATTCTGTCTTCAGGTCTGAGGCCAGAAGAATAAAAGAGACCCTGCTTCAGTGTTTGGTCTTGAAAAAGTCACATGATGAAGTTTAAATGTGTGGTAGTGCTTGTGGTATGGATGGGGTTTTTGCAGAGCTGTCAGGTGATTACCGGAGAACAGGTAATCTCACAGTGGGTCAGAGAGATTACAGATCAAGTGCACATCTCCAAGATTCATTTATCAAGGTGCAGTCAAGGGTAAACTGGTGTCTGCTGCTAAATATCATGTTCCAATCCGCTCAACCTCGTTAGTCCACATGCTGGCTGTTGTCTGCAGTTTAACCTGCATCAGAACTTCTCTCAAAAGCCAAAAATGAAACAAGAGAAGCTAGACAAGCAGAGAGGTTTTGATTCTGCAAACAAATAAGCAATATTTGAATATGCTGAATCATGGTCGGAGCTCATTTGAAACCACCTCCAGAGGTGATTTGAATCGTTCTTGGAAGATAACTGGATTTGTGCTATTCACACTACATGAAAACAGATTTTCAACGATCCAGATAGGACAGAAATCAGATTTAGGGTTGCAGTAGGAGTAGGGCCATGAAGCACTTATGAGGTTTACCATATCAAAGATACATTAGACACTGGGGACGTACAGCAGTGAATCACATGGAAATTGTGCTGCAGTAAACAATGCATTCAATTTCAGCTGTATTGCAGAGGAAGTTTAAATCACCAAAGCATGATGAATGCATTAAATCTAACATTGGACCCATCATAAAGAGTACAGCAGCAATGAATGTTCAGAAAAGGATGTTGAGTTATGATAAATTAGTTTTCTTGTTATAGATTTTAAATGAGGTTTTTGTACCATCTTAATCTTATAATTGGGTTTCCAGCTGTAAAAGAAAACTAGAAAAGTCCAAGTTAGCGCAGTTAGAAGACACCTCAGATCCTAGATGTCAGCCAGAACTCAACCAACTAGAATTTTGAAATACATTAAAACAAATGAATTTAAAAAGGCACATCTTGAAAACATCCTTCATGTGGATGCAGAATAAGGCACCTTTTCACTCACAAATGTGTAAATAAATACATCAGAAATGTACATAAATAAGAACCAAATCAATGTTTGTATAGTAAATGTTTAGACATCCCACAGCAGGAGACTCAGTGGTGTATTAATAATTGCTTCCTGCTATTTAGAAGACTTCCCCTTATTACACATGATGGAAGTGTTATTGCTGTAAAGCCTACCTGTGGTTTCCATGCTGTGAAGTGTCAGAATTTGTCTCCATGGTTACATGTTCCCCCATTACAATCACAACAGCATTTATCATTCTAATAATCAGTAATATTGCATTTATTTAAGTATACTTCTCTAAGACAGGTACTCTAATGTTAGTGCATGTTCCAGGTAAATTCTGATGGTTTAATTTAACATGAACACCACAGAAGGGGCGCATTCCAACCAGCCCTGGTTCAATAATTTGTGCCTCCTGCATAAAAGAATGTGTATTTAAATGTTCTGCTCAGCACTCATTTGTAAACTATGTCCAATTGTCATGAAATTTTAAGAAAACTAAATAATTTAGGCCTAAGCATGAAGAGGTGGGAGTGGATAACATATGCAAATGTGGGTTCAACGACAAACACAAAGCGGGGGTAGGGGGGTGGTCACCCTGTGCTGTGTGAAATGGGTGCCTGCTGGGCTATAGAGGCAGGGGGGCGGAACTGAAAGTTTATCACAGACCTTGGGAAAAAAGGGGGTTTTTAAGGTGGGCTATTTATTTCATGGCTGCTTTCTAATATGACATTTAATTCATGTCAGTGAATACCTCAGAATGTAAGCCTGTGCGTGGAGCTTTTATTGGCTGCCCTTTCTGTGGAGCTTCCACGTTGAATGTATCCACTTTGAACTTATGTCAAGTTTAGTTTTTTAAAACTTTTTTTGATGTTCGTAGACTTTAAATTTGAAACACAGAGATGAGAGTAGCTCATGTGGTTTCAGAACTACCCAATACTCCAGGGGTCCGGCTAAGTTTACTGCATTAACTGCACGTCTGTTAGTGGGTTGATGAGACACACAAAACAGGTCTCATGATGGGACCAGATAATTCCTGTTCAGTGATGATGTCTCCATCCTATCAATGAGCAGCTCCACCATTTTCAAGGATGTCCAGGCAAGAAAATTCTGACATTCGTCCAGTTTGAGCAACCTTCTCTCTGCAGTGTCAGCACTGATGTTCTCTATGGATGAATGTGTCATTGTGTTTACTCTAGGATTTCAGAACAGCATTATTTGTAGGCTGCATGCATAAATTGTGCAGAACACTTAGATTTTTGCAGTAACACCTAACAAAGAAAGTGGCTGATTTACAAGTTAAGGGTGATTCAGTTTTACACTACATCACTAAAGCAGCATTAAGTTTCTGTATTTAAGTCTTTGTATCAACTGTTTTGTCTCAAAATCCCAAAATTCCAGAAATAACCTGAACATTGACAGAATAACGGACATAAATGTGGAAAAAATAAAATGTAGATTGTGGTACTACTGTAGCAGCATGTTAATTATGGTTTCATATAGCCATATTCTGGCAGAGCTGAGGGTGAGGGTTAGCTCTGTTAATTAAGGACTGCCACAGAAGCAGAACACTGGTTGGATTCTTCACCTGCAGCAAAGAGGCACTCATTATGCATGACTTAACAGTCAAAATACCGAAAATTGTCACTTTAGGTTTTAAAATGAGCTTCTGATATGAGTTTTGCACAAATGTTCATTTTAAGGCTTATTGGCTCATGATCCTGGCTCATTAAAAAAGAAAAACCCCACATGTTCATTTGGAGACTCATCAGTAAAACTAATCCAGAAAAAAAAAGCTTATTCTGCCTGCATGAAACATTTCAATTACTGTGCTACAGATGCAATGTTGGCATGCTTGAGATGGACTAGACAAGTGTTTATGGTACCTTTGATAAATATCAGAGGACACCACTGAGGCATGGCACAGGCTCGTAATTCCCCATGTTTTCTGTTTGATTTCAGTTCAGGCGCTTTCAGGAGTTTGGGGTTTGCTAAATACCAACAACAAATCAGACTGAGAGGCCTCTTTACTGCTGGACATTTGTGATGATGCATATAAAGTAGTGCATAGCTCTTGTCAGAGCAGGTGCCTTTACCCTTGGATGAGAATACATGTGGAGGGCATGTTATACTGAATATATCTGAATATATCTATTCTTGTAGTTTTTTTCAATTGTAGAAATCGACTTGATGTGGACAAAATCAGTGTATCCAAAAAGAGTATAATTAGGTGCATTAAACTAAGTGATTATCGTACAAGACAAAAGATTCAGGTCTAGACCTTTTAATGTAAGAAAAATACCATGTGGCACTAGCATCAACATTAGCATCCGTGATTCTCAAGTAGACAGTTCTAGTTCTAAAACACCATCTATCCCTGTCAGCTAAACTAATTAGAAAAGGTCATTTATATTTATGTGCCCATTAGCTTCCAACCCACAAGTTAATGGGAAACAAAAAATTCCAAATATGCTTTCTGGAATCTAAACACACTTGTCCCGTGCAGATGTCCGGAGAAAATGTTAGTACATGCGAGCCTAGATGGAACTGTGCTGTCATGTCTCCAGGAGCCGACCCCCGCACAGCTGCATAACTAAACGGTGCATTTTTTATTAAGTAAAAACACGTTGAGATTACCGCCCATCACAATGTGTACCGCCTTGGGTTTGTTTTGCATCTTACTGATGAATACTGCTGATAAGACAATGAGTCTGCGGTCTGTCTTCCACAATAACCCGCGGCTGGGCCTGCGAGTGGGTCTTTTTTCTCCTGATGTTCTGCTTTTTTATCACATTGCTGAGACCTGATATATTCAGATATTAGCATGTGAAATTTCGGGGTGTGTTAACTGCTAGGCTAATGTTCTGTGTAAAGTTTATTTGATGTCGTCTAAATTGGGTTTAATGTTGACAGCCGGAGCATGTTTTTAAATGAGTAATTCAGAAGATGTGGAAGGGCCATTAACCACCAGCAACCCATTAGCTTGGCAGAGGTCGACCCAACGACAGGAGAGGAGATTCTCTCTGCTATGTTTGACAGCTCTGTGGGTCCAGCTGTCCCCAGACGTGTGAAACCATGGCTTGGAGAGGCTCTGGTTACTGTACGTTTAGCTTAGTGTTGACAGTGGTGATAAAGGAGTTGCGACAGGGATCCATTGTTAACAACAGGCTGCAATTCCCATTCCATGCACAGAACTACTTCATATTCCTACCGATGTGTCCCCCCAACAGGAAGGGTTAATGAAGCCAGCACACATCAGCTCTCTTACATGGTAAGATTGAGAAATTCTCTAGATTGGTGGGTGTTTTTACTCCTTTCAGCATTTGGGGATTAGATTTGATTTGTCAGCTGATGAATGTGCAAAGACTCCCATTTTGGTGTGGAGGGATAAAAGACCTCACCACAGAGAAGATTATAATTTGTAGCTAGAAGACTTTAAGACTGGAATTTAATCTTATAAACATGCAATGACAAGAAGGGAGAGAAGATGGATTTATGTGTACGTGTCAGTGCATCGTGGCGGTGCTGCTGTGTCTCCTGAATGACGTGTGGTTTATTGTTCACACCAAGCTGTGTCCAATTCCTCTTGGTCACAAAATACGTCCTGGATTATCCAATGTGAGGATTACAGATGCTTCTGTGAATCTGCTCCCTGCTGCCTTTAAAGCTAAAATCTATTTCTGCCCTGACAAATTACTATATTGCAAAAATAAACTAACAAAAAAATTCATGTAAAATTTTTATTACTCGATTATGTTTATGTTAATGAGTTTCTCAACAAATACCATTTCTAGAGGACCTATGGTGAAAGTGATGGTTTCCTAACAGAGAAGTGGACGTGACGGCTGGCTATGGGATCCGTTGCTGGAGGAGGTTGCCGTGGAGATTGAGGCAAGACACAATTGAATTTGTTCAAAATTCCCACTCAAGTCCACCAGTTTGTACATTTTTTCAGCTGAAAGATGGGTTACAGCAAAGATAATCCCATTCACCCGGAATGATAGTTAGCAATGACATACATTTAATAACTTTAGGTGGAGAACAGCAACTCCCGCTGGACCCCTCAGAGCTTTTTCCATCCTAGATGGTGATGGAGGTGAAGGTCTTTTCCCTGTTTGTACCAGAGATAATGCATGTCAGCTCGCTGAAAAACAACCACTTCCTGATGAGACTGACCCAGCATGGCTGCAGGCGTGCTCAGCATCAGACAGTTAAATCTGCAGGTTTAAAACCTAAAAATGTTCAACATCTACAGTAACACACATCTCTGTCTTCACCTCCAAATTCACACATAAAAATTAACATAATTTTTGTGTGAATAAGTGATTGTTCCTGTGAGTTAGCAAAACTTGCATTAGATTTCATGGTGATGTGTGACGATGAAATACTGCACCTGTTGAGAGGGAGATCAAATCTGAGTAAACGTCACCTGAAGACAAGGAAATAAATAATTCTTGGCTAAAGGCTAGTGACGTTAACAAATGCATTTATTCCAAAGTAAGAACACCCACACCATCACTTTGTACAGTGGAAAGCACAGCTCCATATGGAGAGCTCAACATCTGAGCAATTTAAACTGAAGCTGCGGAAATGTTGGCGCATAATTCATCACCAGCACACCTACTGACATCAGTTTTAAAGTTCTTAGTTTTAGTGCAATTATAAGAACATTACTCACTATTTAATCAAAGAAATTCTGCAAACCTGAACAGTGACAGTGTTCAGTTAGAGATGATAAATTCAGCTGCATTCAAACACATTCATCATTAAATTACATCATGTTTTAATCAGATAGACCAACTGGTCAGGCTGGAAACAGACTGGGTTCATTACATGGTGAGGTTTAAAAAGTCATATTTCCCATTTCCTCTTTGTGTCCAAGAGCACGAATGTGACCATGTGAAAGTGGTCAGACTCTTTCTAATGATCCCCAATAAAAATAGAAATAAAATATTAATTCAAGCCCCATCAGATGGGGATTCAGTCAGGCCTGAGGTAGCACTCGTCTGAAGGAGGCTGACAGCAGGAAAACATTTATTCCTTTTCTGCAGGCAGAAGTACATTTGTGTGATCTGACCCACACATGTTTTATGCAAAATTCCAGCATGTCGTCTGTGGTAAAAGTTATAAGTTAAGCATAGAGCTAAATCTGGAGCTCCATTTCTGCCATTAACAGAGAAAAGAATGAGAGACAGGGAGATTTCAAGAGAAACATATATTAAAGTAACAAAATTCAGAACTTAGACTTGAATAAAAACAGGAAATTACCATACATTTATTGTAATAAGATAAATTTCACATTGTGTGACTATCAAAGAGTATACCTGCTTCAATAAAACAATGTTAAGTTCAGAGTGAGACCAAAGTAACCAAAGTTTGCACACTGCAAATAGTTACTAAAAATAATAAACATCAAAAAGAATTTAAAAAGAAAACAGGAAAAACATCTGGCCTGATGGTGTATTGCCATCTACACTCAGGATGTAGGTTTTTCTGTGTTTGGATACAAAGGGTCTGCATCATTCGCAGGTGAACAGGATTTTAAATTAATGACAACAGAGACAAGAGTGCATGTTTCTGTTTATCCCTGAGGCATTCAGTTAAAAACACAAATGATATTTTATTTCTCACTTGTGGCTAATATGATGTACAATAACACTGAGTCTTAGCAGACTGATGGATTAAAAGACAACTCTCCAAAATCAAAGTTCTTTCAGTGAAGGAGCATGTAGCTGCATTGCAGTATTTTTCCCAGTTTGGCTGGAACTGGAGCCGTTTGATCAGTCGATGTCTGGCATACACTTGAACCACTTGGCCACGCGGCCATGGTTCTTGGCTGTTCTTTCACCTGCACTTGAGCTCAGAAGTCCGTCCATATAGTGACCGTATTCATTAATAGCATCTTCGACACGAGTGATGTACAACCAGCTGATGATCACCCCAAGGAACTGCAGAGAGAGAGAGATGGAGGAAATTGGTGGTAGTGGTGGGGGGGCAGAGGGAGAGGGGAAGGAGTAAAAAGAACATGGAAGAAGAAAGGAAAAAAAATTGGGGCAGAAATGGGGAAAAAGAGGGACAGATGACAGAAAGAAAGATGGAGAGGGATAAAGAAGAGAAGAGAGGGAGACAGGAAGAGAGATATAGAAAAAAGATGGAGAAGGAGCAAGGGGGCAGAGAGAGGGAGGGAGACAGACGGAGTATGAGAGATGGAGAATGAGCAAGAAGGGGGAGGATAGACAAAATGGGGGGGTAGAGGTGGGAGACAGAGAAAGAGAGTGTGAAAACGAAGGAGAGAAAGAGAGAGAGACAGTGGAAGAACCAGAAAGACAGAGGGAGAGAGAAAAAAATGAGAGAGGGGGAGACAGAGGGAGGAAAAGAGAGTTAGACCAGAAAGCAATGCAGAAAGATTTTGATTTTTCAAAACTTAATATAATTTGTCATTACAAAAAACATGATCCAAAACAAACAGAAAACAAACATTCAGTTGAGGAGGAATCCAAAGACCAGCTTCTCCTCCACCAGACAGAGTTCATCATTTAAGCACCATGTGCTCTTAAACCCCTCAATATTGTTCATTGCTTAGCAAAAAACAGAGGGACAGAGGGAACGTGTGTGGCCTATTCAGCGCTCTCAAGCCGAGACCGAACCCTGACCATCAGTTTTTTGAGGCGGTAGATCTCCTGGTCGGTGAAAGAGGGCTGGCCGAAGCTCCCAGTCTTCATAATGTGCTTGATGGATTCCTGAAAGAGCTGGAGGTCTGGAAATTAGTCCTCCACCTGTACAGACCTCATCCCCTTCGTGGTCCTGAGGAAAGACTTAATCCTGACCAGAGAATAAACATGATGTACCTCCACCTGTATCTCATCATTATAACCAGAAGCCTCCTGTATGTCCCGTGAACTGTCCCTCTCCTGTGTGTCCAACAAAGAGCTTTGTGCACTTTGTGTGTCCATTGGGGTGCTGTGCATTTTCCTGTGAGCTGTGTATGTCCTGTGAGCTGTGTGTGTCCTGTGGGATATGCGTGTCCTGTGAGCTGTGGGCTGTGTGTGAGGTTCTGAGGTTTCTTTACTTTATCATTTTTGACTTTTGTATCCGTACTCTTCCTTTTGATGGACACATTGAGGCTGTTCTCCTCCACTCCAACATCCTCCATGTCCAGGACGGTCTCAGTCGTTCTTGTGGCTGTCTGCTCCACCAGCTCTCTGGTGAGACACTCACTCTGAAGGTCCAGGTGGTCCCCCAGGTGGTCCCCCTGCAGCCCTGCTGGCTCCTCCACCTCCACGGTTGTGCCCACGTCGCTCCGCGCGTTTTGCGCGGACTCACTGTCTTCGTCGTTCATGCTGTGCTGTGCTGACGGATGTCAGCTGGCCGACGAGCCTCCGCGCCATTCGGGCATGACCGGATCACATGGCCCTCCTCCCCACAACCAAAAAATTTCAGGGAATCAGTGGTGACAAAAACAGTGTAATCAAAGTCGTCCACTCTGAAGCGAAGAGCCATGTTGAGCCCTTCCTTATCGTTATTAAGGACCATCGACACCTGTCGTCTGAAGGATACAACATGGCTCAGCAGTGGGGACTTGGACCTGAGAGGAATTAACTGCATCAGGGACACCACGCGTCCGTGTCGGCTGAGGTCCCGCTATAACACGTCGTTCTTAAGGAACGGAGGGACGTTTGACACCACCACCTTTTTGGCCGGGTTTGACAGGGAAAACACCGGCGTCAGGCACCATCAGCTGATCGGCCTTTTCAGTGCTGTCCACTAACAGCACCATACTGTTCATCCTGGAAGCAGACTTTACGCTTTCGTGACCCATAATCTCCCCCACAGCCAGGGCACACTCCTTCACAGACACACCAGTCGGTGGAGAAAGTTTGACGCCGTGTCTGCGGGTGAGTTTCTCAAACTCGGAGACTCCTTACGCCACTGCCATGACCGGCTTGGCAACCGTGGCCGCCAAACAATTCCACCAAAGACAGTGAATAAACGACCAATATTACAGAAAAGTGCTCCCCAATGTGATTAAACACCACCCAGTGTGACAATAAAGATTAGAATATAGAAAATGTTTGGAAAAAACACTTATTTTTCACATTCACTCCTGCAGCAACACTCGCCACGCTCACGCTCAGAGAGACAGAGACAGAGAGGAACAGGAATGGCGAGACAGTAAAGCATCATCAGCTGAGCTCTGTGATTTGGAGTCTCTATTAGCTGATATTTAACTTTTTTTTTGCTGAAATTGCTTCACTTAGATATTAAAGCAGGGCTGTTCTGAATGCACAGCACATTTAAATTAAATCAACCACATGACTCATGTCTCACTAAAATTGCAAACATGACTGCTGAAGTTTGTCAAATGTACCTGACGGGAAGCAATTAGCATATTTCACACACTTGCTGAGGCAGAATACATTTCTGATAAAAACAGATGCTTCATCTGCACTAAAGTCAGCTGAGGCTGGTGCAGCAAATGGAATCAAAGTGATTTTGGGTCACAGGTAGAACCAACATCTGTCCCCTTCAACAGAAAATAAAATAAATAAAACCAGAACCCTTTCAAAAGTACGGTAATGCTTAAAAAGAAAGGTTTCTGGAATCTGTAAGTGATGAATTTACATATGAATCCAATATATTGAAATTAAATTATATTTTAAAATAAGGATCACTGACAAATAACTAAACAGGATCATAAAAATTTACTTTGAATGTAGCCACCAGAGGAATAAGTAAACAGGAGAAATGCTTGTTGTTTAGGTTTAGATGCATTTTGTAATGCAATTTACACTATTGAAAAAAAAAATTGTCCTGTGTCTAGAAACAGGAACTACCGGTATATTGAGATGTTTGAGCCTCAGTGAAGGCAAAACATGGAAGGTGTTCTGGTTGCAGGGGAAGGTGCCAGAACACCTTCAGAGCATGACCGAGGTATCCTTGAGCAAGGTACCAAACCCACAAATGCTCATATAGGGCCCTGTGATGAACTGGCGACTCATCCAGGGGTGGGCCCTACCTTCACCCATTGTGTGCAATCCCGTGACCCCAAAAGGGTAAAGCGGTTAACACGACATGACGAGAGGATGGAGAATATAGTGAGAATCAATAATAGTCAATGATTTACATTCATTCCATCCATCCATCCATCCTCTACCGTTTATCCGGGGTCAGGTCGCGGGGGCAGCAGCCTGAGAAGCCCAGACTCTCCCCAGCTACTTCTTCCAGCTCATCCAGAGGGATCCCCAGGCGTTCCCAGACCAGTCGAGAGACATAGTCTCTCCAACGTGCTCTGGGTCTTCCCGGTGGTCTACTATCGGAGGGACATGCCCCCTGAGCACCTCACCAGGGAGGCGTCCAGGGGGCATCCTAACTAGATGCCCAAGCCACCCCATTTGGCTCCTCTCAACGCGAAGGAGCAGCGGCTCTACTCCGAGCTCCTCCCGGATGGCAGAGCTTCTCACCCTATCTCTAAGGGAGAGCCCAGCCACCCTACGGAGGAAGCTCATTTCGGCCGCTTGTACCCGTGATCTTGTTCTTTCGGTCATTACCCAAAGCTCATTACCATAGGTGAGGGTAGGAACGAAGATCGACCAGTAAATCGAGAGCTTCGCCTTTTGGCTCAGCTCTCTCTTCACCACTACGGACCGGTGCAGAGTCCGCATTACTGCGGACGCCGCACCGATCCGCCTGTCGATCTCCTGCTCCATTCTTCCCTCACTCGTGAACAAGACCCCGAGGTACTTGAACTCCTCCACTTGGGGCAGGATCTCCTCCTTGACCCGGAGAAGGCACTCGCCTTTTTCCGGTTGAGAACCATGGCCTTGGATTTGGAGGTGTTGATTTTCATCCCAGCCGCTTCACATGCGGCGGCGAACCGATCCAGTGATAGTTGGAGGTGACGGGCCGATGACGCCAACAGGACCACATCATCTGCAAAAGGCAGGGACCCGATGCTGAGGTCACCAAACTGGACCCCCTCAACACCATGACTGCACCTAGAAATTCTGTCCATAAAAATGATGAACAGAATCGGTGACAAAGGGCAGCCCTGGCGGAGACCAACCCTCACCGGAAACGAGTTCGACTTACTGCCAGCAATGCGGACCAAACTCTGACACCGATCGTACAGGGACCAGACGGCCCGTATCAGTGGGCCCGACACCCCATACTCTCGGAGGACCCCCCACAGGACCCACCGAGGGATACGGTCGAATGCCTTCACCAAGTCCACAAAACACATGTGGACTGGTTGGGCAAACTCCCATGCACCCTGCTGAGGGTG